>NC_136415.1:57148071-57400571 GCF_051521515.1 Lactuca serriola
AAGAAGGACTCATCGTAGTGAAGAGGGTATTGTAAGAGGATAACCCTGCAGATTCGCTTTCGAAGGGACTGAGTAGGGTTAAGCACTTGCAGCACACTAGGAGCATCGGGCTGAAGGACGATATTAGTTTAGATTAGATAGTTTAGAAATGTGTAATAGATAAACTATAATTAACATTTGATGATTAAATAAAAGAGTATTATTTATTAGTAATGTTACTATCTTATGTCCACAATCGTTCATATGTTGGAAGTAGGTATGAATGAAGACTGTCATGAATTGGTGTGTAGATTGTCTAAAATGTATTAGGCATGGAAAAATTTTGCTACAACGTTTATGAGTGCTTATGAACTTGATTTGAGCATTGGAATAAACTCACGCTTGCTGGAATTACTTCATGGAATTTATCACGAGTGATCGCTAGACGATAATATCATATGGTCTTAAAACCTAGATATATGGTTTATTGTTTGCTAATTGGTTGTGCATTGATAATACGTAAACGCATTAGTAACTTGATGTTATAAAATTCATTGTTGTGTATGATTTGATTAGTGGATAGTAAATGCATATAAGTCGAAGTTTATTTGTTCCTTTTATGCTAAGAGGATAAAAGCGATATCAGGACCCCTCGATGATTTAGTTTGACTTATGTGTCGGGCCCGATCAGGCTGAATTGATGTGTTCAATTAATTTTTATGTCAAACGAATCTAAGATCGAGAAACAAACTGCTGGACAATAAGTATGATTATGTTCCATATAATTGTCCGCACAATATCTAGAACAGAGGATTATACTATCCCTTATCTAAAGGACAGGTTACTGATAAGATCAGAGTTTGACAGCGTCTTTGAGAGCTACGATTGCTAATTGGACTGTATTTACATTTGTAGTTACTAGACTTATCCAAGTGGGAGACTGTTGGATTAGTGTCTCAGTCCGTAACTATATTTGGTAAGTACTTAACCCAGTTGTGCATGGTCCTTTTGGGTTACCTTCACCAAAGCAACATGATAGGATGATTTATGAATAAATAGGTTATTATGATTTATTAATATGTTATATGATCAATATATTAAAAGAGAAATCATATAGTTTAATTAATATTAGACAAGAATTAATTATGTGGCTAAAAGAGATTAATTAAATAAATAGGACTGGAACTGTCAATTGTGTGATAGTTGATTTGGGCTAAGAATCCTTTTGGTTTTAAGGGGTGGACGAAATTAGAGTGGGAGCCCATCTAAATTTCGTCCAAGGCCTTTATTCTGGAAGGTTCTTTGGACTGCTTAAGGCCTAAGCTATCCACTTAGGGTTTTGACTAAAACCCTAGTAGCGCAAGTATAAATAGACCCCTTACGCTTCAGAAATTGGTTAATGCTACTTCTAAGAGTACCAGATCCGATTTTCAAGAGCTTCCAACCTCTCTCCAAAATCATCCTCTTGCTTGTGGTGTTTGTAAGCCATTAGAAGAGTGACATTTGTGACTCTAAGCTCCAAGGACAAGTATGTTCAAGCTTTGATGAAGAGGTAATCATCTAGATCTGTTTTGTTGTGTTAATTTCGAATTATATACACTAGATCTAGGGTTTGCAAGTCTTGGATGAATTGCATGCACAATAGAGAAACCTAGATCCAAGCATTAGGGTTTGCATGAGCACATAAGATGTTCTTTTGGCTAAAACCTATCACATATTTGATAGGAAAACTAAATCTCATTAAAAATGTGATGTTATTAAAAGTACTAGAACTTTTTTATTAAAATACCAAATCTAGTTACTTTATAAAAAATGTGAAAAGTATGTTAATCCATGAAAAACGCACATCATGCTTTATATGTCGTTAGTGGAGCGTGTGTGGTTAACCGACACACTAATAGGGACTATAACGAGATATGATGGGTATCTTGAAAATTATCATTGTTGATGGAGTGTGTGTGGTTAACCAGCACATCAATGTAAGGTGATAAATGACATCAAGGTTTCCAAACGGGTTTGCCTGGTTATTTACATCTTGTTTGTGATCCTCGGCATCCCAATCACAAAAGTAAGAGCATAATCAGAGATTAAACATGTCATTGATAAGATTCAATGAATCTCAAAAGATCTAAGAGTTTCATAAGATTGAAATTGGTAAAAGCCTTACCTACCTAAAATGGATTCGAATTTGATTACGACATCCCTCTTCAAAGTTCGAATAAAAAATATGGATCATAACCTTAATTTAAAAGAATTTGTGTTAATAATTAAGGATTAAATAAACAAACTTGATTTATCTCGTTTCCTACTTTAGATTTCTTACGAAGATAATAATGGTCTTCCTCATTCTTTTGGAAATGGTTTTCTTCTTCCTTCTAAAGATGATATTCCAAATTCTGATCAAGGTGAAAGTATCTTCCCTTCTTCGGGAAATGGTGGAACTGGACGTCATGCTTTATCAACTCTTCCATTTTATCCTCCAGTGACTCTCCCAACGTTGCGTTTTCCTCCAGTTGAAAGATACGAAACTACTCAAGCCCTAGTGGCATGTAGACATCAAGATGGAAATTTTGTGTGTGCCCATGTTCTACAAATGAAATCGTACACTGAAAAATTAGATATAATGGGTTTCGTTTTCCCAAAGGAGCAAGCCATTGATTTAGTTCTTCTTTCACTTCCAAAGTCATATAAATAGTTCATTGAGAACTTTTATATAAGGAACCTCAACGTGACCCTAATTGATCTGACCCAAATGTTAATTGTTGTTGAAGAAGAAATGCTTAAGAATACATCTAAAACAGAGGTGCTTAAAGGGTCTTATTCCAAAGTTTCCATGGACATTGACAATGGTGACGATGGTGGTCCATAAAATATTTCTCTTGCCAATGGAAAGGGGTCGACCAAGGTCAAACAGTTTGATCATATAGTAAAGAGAAAAAAATAGTCCTGAGATAGTTCCATCTGTTAACCCCAAAGAGTCCATTTGTTTCTATTGTCAATTGAAGGGATATTGGTTGCGAAGCTGCCCAAAGTACCTGAAGGATCTCAGAGATAGTAAAGTCGAGTTGTATGACTCTACTTCAGGTATATTCATTATCTCACTCCATTAATTTTAAGTTCCTATTCATAGAATCTTAATACATGATGTGATGATCACATTTTGATGTAATTGGAGGATCTAAGAGAAAGTAGGAATCTTAAGAAGAGTGAGCTAAATCTAATTGTGGGAATGTACTTTGGTTTCATGATTCGATGATCATAATTTGGAGCTACCGCTTAAGAGTTAGGATAATTTAATAGATTGATATTCCTCTTAGGAGATGTTTAGAATCATAGTTTTTCATTTTATGCGTTGTCAGGACAAGTTCCAACATTTTGTTTATTTTCAATAGAAATGAAATTTTGGTTTATTTGATTGCTTTATTTTATATTTCCTTGAAATAGCATTGATGAAAGCGTTGGTTACATTTCTAATAATAGCAATATTATTTGTGTATTCGATTCTTATGATATCGCCTGTGGTATTGTCATATTTAACCAAGCGAAATGAATTTTCATCACCAAGTTTCAAATAGGACAGGAACTTGAAGTCATGCAATTTGAATTGTGTGATGCATGAGAATCTTGGTCATTGCAAAATTAAGAATGATTCGTTGTTCACATGTATATGTGAGACAAGTGAAAGACTAATGGATCTAGTAAATGTTGACATGAACTTTATAGACCCATCACAAAAGGAAGAACTTTATTCGTCATAATTTATTGATGTTTCAGTAAGTAAGGTTATGTTTATAAGATTAAGAATTATTCTGATACATTGAAAATGTTCAAAGAGTAGCAGAACGAATAGAAGAATCAATTAGGCAGAAAGATAAAAGTTTCTCCAATATGAAAGGAAAATAGAGTACTTTAGCATCATGTTTTATGATCATCTTAATAATTGTGAAACTATATCACAATTGATACTCGAAGAACATCTTAGTGCAATTATATGACTAAGAAGAGGAATCGGATATTGTTGAAATGGTTCAATCAAGAGATGAGTTATACTTCATTTCTAATTAAGTTTTAGAGCTACACTCTAGCTAGTACAAATCGTATCTTGAAACTCCTTTAATCTAAGAAGGTTGAAAATGCCTCGAAATATGTGGAGTAAAAGTGTTTTCTTACTCTAGCACATATAGAATTGGAGTTGTGATGTTTTCGTTAATTGAGAAGCAAAAGATAAAATGAGACCTATTCTTTGAAGTGTTTTCTTGTTGGGAATCCATACGACCTTTTGAATATTTGTTTTAGCTCGTCAAGAAATTTTCCTTGAGAGATAACTTATATGTTAAGAAGTAGTGGGAGTCTTATTGATCTTTAGAGTTTCAGGAGTCAACCGACAATAAACCTTTTAGTTATCACTAGCACGCAACCTGAGGTTAATAACTAGTCGTGTTTCAATGACACATTCTTATTTCTATGCACCTTCCAGCTGAGGTGGCAATGCTTATGAACTCCATGTTCTATTTCATTTAACTGCAATAGCAAAGCATGTTGGTCAGTAAAAGTACATTGATCAATATGGGTGAGATGCTAACAACACAGAAGCACTGGTAGACCTTGTGCTACCAGAGGACAAGAAATTTAGAATAAGCGAAATTCAGTCCATGAAAGGAAAGTTAAATTTGAATTTGGTTTTGTCCTAAACCTAGCTTTATGATTATAGGATGGAATTGATAGATTTACATGGATGAGAATGTATGCACCATAAAATATAGGTGGAAAAGGTTTCACTCTAATTCATGAGAATGGTTGTGAGGAAATACTTTTGCTAGAAAATTATAAGGATCTAATAAAGATCAATATGGATATTGGTTGTGTTTATTGCATTCTCAAATTCACAATATGATTATGGTATCCCACTTCATATTTCGAATTGTGAGGATTGGCAAGGAATTGTTTGAACTTTCAAGACATATATTTATAAGTTTTGAAAGGGTTTAAACACAGACATAAGTTTTCCAATGAAGGTGTATAAGATTAAGAAGTCAAGTTGGAGACTTATCAAGGCATCACATAACAAAAATATGTAATTCAGTAAGGAAGTCAAGGGTATTGATTTCTAGAAGTCCAGTTGATTTCTAGGTACATGTCAAATCTAGTGGGAGCATAAATATTATGCTAGTTTTACATATATTGTTCGCAGGGAACAAAGTTTTCAATTTAAAAATTGCGAGGTTTGGAAATTGTTTCGCTATGATAAACTTAAGAGAGAGGGAATTCATACTTTGTTTTGATTCGAAAAGTTTAGATCGTATATTTTAATAGAACTTAGTCATAGACATATGTGAATATTTAGATTGTATATTTTAATAGAACTTAGTCATAGGCATATGCGAATATCATGTTGAAATGGTTCAAAATAGGAAAGTCCATATATGGAAATATTATAGCAACAAATTAAACAAATATCAGATATAATTAGTTGAGTCCCATATGCTTCAGATATATGATCGATTACATATGCTATAATATTTACTTATTTTGAATTTTCCGAATGCCTTGAGCATTGAGAGGAAAAGGACTAGATTTTGTGTGACTGGAGTTATTAAACAACTATAAAGAATAGTCTGAGGTTTACTGAAGATTGGTTTGTTGAGGACAATTGAAAGTATGGTATTGTTTAGGAGGACTATAGTGAGATATTTTGGATTGAGATGATTCCTGGTCAAAATTGATGGTTATATGGGAATATGGAAATGTTTCCATAATGGGAGTTGATTGTTAAGTCTACATGTGAATTGGAAACTTTAATGCAAGAGAAGTGTTCAAAGAGTGTGCCTTGAATTTGAAACTTCATTACCATAGAATTGTTTCTAGTAACAAAGTTCCGATGGAACATTCTGTAATATCGTCGGCTCAGTTTTTATGACTTTGAATTCTCGACATCACAGAAGGTCAATGCATGTAAGGTTGGAATTCCAATACATTTTAGATAGTGACAAAAATTTGGAATAGTGAAATGAGTATCATTGGAATAATGTCCAGTTGATCTGTTACAAAGGAAAGACCATAGAGACGCATGACTGATGTTATTTAATTCAAGTGGTTAGTTGATTGCTCGAAACATTATACAATGAATAAAGTTGTAATTCTTATGGTTATTAAATAATAAAGATTATTTATATTTAATATATTGAGACCATAATTAGGTAGTCTATTATTGTGTTTCACTTTCCATGTTTTGCTTCCCGAATAATTCGATTATTCAAACTCCACAGTCGTTCGTACTTTTGGAAGTAATTAAGATTGTCATGAACTAGATTGTAGATTGTATGAAGGGTTTCAAGATAGCAATAGTATTGTTGCAATGTTCATGAGTACTTAGAAATGGAGATTTAAGAATTGGATAAACCCACGCTCAGAGAACTACTCCATGGATTATATCATGAGTAATTCTGAGACGATAATATCTTATATTCTTAAAACGGAGATATATGAGTTATAATTTACAATTCGTTTGTGCATTGGTAATGCATAAACGCATCAGTAACTTGATGTTATGAAACATATTTTAATGCATGATTTGATGAGTAAATAGTGCAAGCATATAAGTCAACGTTTAATTGTTCCTTTTTCCGTAACAGGAAAAGCGATATTTCTGGGCCTCTCGATGATTTGGTGTTGACTTATAGTGTCACTCCGAACATGACTAAATTGATGTGTTCAATTAGAAGTTCTATGTCATTACAAATCAGAAATCGGGAAACAAAGTCTTGGATATTGAGATTGATTCTAATCCATGTCTCATGTCCTTACGATCTCTTGAAGAATGAAGGAATATTTGATCACTTATCTTAGGACATGTAACTGACTGGGTCAGAGTTCGGCAGCGGATTTTGGAAGCTACAACACTGATAGATTCAGAAGCTATACTGGCAATTATAGCTATTAGACTTATCCAAGTGGTAGACAGTTGAATTATGTGTCTAAGCCCATAACTAAAATTGGTATATACATAAATTGATAGTAGCAAAGTCCTTTGGGGTTACCCTCAAGACTCAAAATAAGTGGAACTAGTTTATTAATTATCATTGTTTAATAATTAATTAGAAACTAATTGGAAAAATAATTTGGGAATTAATTAACAGTTTGATTAATAGAAGGGTTGAATATCAATTAATCAGTAGTTGGTTAATCAGGAATATTCTAGAACCCTAGGTAGAAGGGTGGTGGACAAAATTCCCTTTAGATAAGGGATATTTCGTTCATAGGGCTATCCTATCCCATATGGGCTTGAGGATAAAACCCTAAGAGGTATCCATTGCTATAAATAGGGCCTTAGGGATTCATTCCTCCTTGCTCATTCTTGGCTTGATTTTTCACCACTTTTTTCTCCTTCCTTGTGGACGAACTCTCCTATAGTTTGTCCCCTCTTAGTTATTTTTAGTTCTTATCTTTTGCGTTCATTGGGTGTGATTCCATTAGAGGCACGACACTTGTGGTGCTTGCTTCCAAGAGTTCAACAAAGGAGAATTCTAGTTGTTTACTATAACAACTAAAAGATATGTAACCCTAAACCTTTTCTTTAGTAATTTCAAAAAATTACTTAGGGTTCTAGGGTTCTTATTTTGATGTTCTTAGTTATATGTTCAATAGAGAAAACATAGATCCTTATAGGTTGTATGTGAAATTAAGTGTTAAGTTTTTCCCCCACATGAAATTTTTGTTACCTATAAACCCATCAATAACATCATAGGAAAAATGCCCTAGTCTCTTATGCCAAGGAGGCTCTAGAACCTGAACTTAAAACTGAAACGAAAGCTTTATGTCCCTCTTCAAGAACATATAAACAATATTGACATTTTCCTTGTGCTAGAACTTGTCTCTTGTGCATGTCCTGTATCTGAAAGAAGGGCTGAGAAAATAAAATATCTAGTGGGTTTCATTTGTGAGTTTGCTTATGGACAAAAGATTCTTATTGAGATGTAGAACAACCATTGAAACTTTAGTAGTACCAATATGAAAAATAGGAAGAGAATATTGTTTCCAAATGTAACTTTGGAATTACCCAAGTATGGTGTACTACGTTGGATAGTGTCTTGAAATTCTTGTGGTGAGATATGGTGCACTACGTTGCTCCTGAATCAACATACCGTTGTGGAGCGGATGAAGTCACATGACATTCAACCTGAAATTCTTGTGCTAGATTCGCATCCAGATATGGTGCTTTCTTGGCGTAACTGTATAAAGTAGGATAAGCTTCTGCATAATGTTTGTTTTGACGACAAAGTTGATTGTGTGTAGGACGAAGAGTAACATGTTTTCTGCCACCTGAGTTACCTCCACGATATGATTGGTGTGATTGACCATTACGCTTAGAGTTGTAATTAGGCTGAGAATTTTGACCATAAAACACAACAGGTGGTGGCGTAGAATCATAATGTAACTTTAAGAAAATTTCATGACTCTCGTCTTGAGAAAGCAAGTCATAAAATAAAGGTCATGGTTTGGAGGTATGTATGGCTGTAGAAAAAGTCTCAAAATATGCACCAAGTCTACATAAAAACCAATGAAATTTATCTTTTTCATCCATTGGGTGACTTATAGTTGCAAGCTAATCACAAACATTCTTAAATTTTCTACCAAAATCAGCAACACAAGTGATTCATTTTATGCCTTTTGAAGTTGATCATGAAGGTTTTGCATTCTTTCAACAAAGGTATTACTATAGGCAGATTCAAGGGCTAACCATATCTCTCTAATGTGAGAGAGTATAAGAACTTCAGTAACCACTTCCTCAGTCAAAGAAATGTTAAGAATGATGACATCACATTGATCAACAGATAACCATGAGCCATAATCAGAATTTGTAATTTCTTTACCATATTGAAGAATTTGATTGGAGGCAAAATAAAGAAACCATCCATGTGGGATAAAGATTCTGATATGTGAGAATAGGAATCATATGATTCTTCCACAACAAGTAGCTAGAAATGATAGTTTGATTGTAATCATGTGCAGAACAGTAGCCATGGGTAGAGACGCATCATTGATTGAAAAAGAAGAAAAATGCATGATGAGTATGAAAAGAAAATCTCACTAGGTATGTGATTAACTTGAAGTCGGTGCTCACAAGAGAGGAGGTAGAAACCCTAAAATTTGGTTGATACCGTGTAAGTGATATGAAATCGTACCAGCAATTGTGGTAGAGCGGTATTTTATATATAATTGATAAAATACAATAAGATAAATAAGGAATACAAAAAAAAACTTAAAAATAATATACAAAGTAAATCCATTTTGGTAATATATCTCTAATACAACTTATATAAAATTGTTATTTAGGAAAATGCGACACTTCTTGGCGAAATGAAAGATATTTTAGAAAAGAAAATTACATGATTATAACTAAAATAATAACTTGCCCGATGTATGGTTTTAAGAACTAATAGATAAAACTCGAAAATATTAGTTTATGATTTGCATAAATGACTTTAAAGATATTCAGTTCTTAACTTTTGCAAATGATTCCCTTATTCTCCTATTATGTCAATCATATCTTCATGACCATTTTTGCCATTTCAGAGTTCAACCAACATTTTTATGGTTTCCCCAACAATTTGCTGAAAATCGGCGGTCCCTTTTAACTATGGGCCCTGGACAGTCACATAGGTCCCCCTTAGGACTGGTCTCAAAAGAAATCAGTCTTTTTCCAGATCTGTCTCGGACGGTCTTGGGTCGGTGTTTTTCAGTCTCACCTTTTTGGGATTGGTCTCGATCTTTTTCAATGCAATCTCGCGGTCTTTTGTGTGTCTTTTTCGATTCGGTTTTCTGGGTGTTTTCGTTATTTTTCGGTTTCGTGTTTTTCCATTAACAAAGTCTACTAGTATTTTGATTTTGGAAATTTTGTGAAAAACAACTTATATAAAACTGATATTTATGAAAAAATGCAACACTTCTTGACGAAATTAAAGATATTTTGGAAAAAAAATTACCTGTTTATAACTAAAATAATAACTTGTCTGATGCATGGTTTTAAGAACTAATAAATAAACTCGAAGATATTATTTTATGATTTACATAAATGACTTTAAAGATATTTGGTTCTTAACTTTTCCCGATAATTCCCTCATTTTTCTTACTATGTCAATCACATCTCCTTGAGGCTTTTTGCCGTTTCTGTGTTCAACCAACATTTCTATAATTTCCCCTACAATTTATAGAAAATTTGCACGCCCCCTTAACTATGGGTCTTGGACGGTCTTTTAGGCTCCCTAGGACATGTCTCAAAACGGATCAGTCTTTTCTCAAACGGTCTTGGGTAGGTGTTTTTTTGTCTTTTCGGTTTGACCTATTTGGGGCCGGTCTAGATCTTTTTCGGTCCAATCTCGTAGACTTTTTGTGTATCTTTTTCGATTTAGTTTTGAGGTGTTTTCAGTTTCGAGTTTTTCCATTAAAAAATATGAGATTAACACAAAAATGATACATTAAGAGATAATAAAAATGATACACTAAAATTTAATAAAGTAAAGAATGGAACAAGTTTAGTAATGAGATTTAAAATGTGTAATTGCACACAAAAATTATATGTATATAAACTTTCGCTTACAATCTTTTTGAGACTGGTCTTCGAACGGTCTCAGAACGGTCCGGTCTTTTGTGGCATTAATCTTGTAGCAGTTCTTTTTTTTTTTTGGACCGGTCCTTGACAGTCTAGGGCCCGTCCGGTCTTCTTTTGGTGTGATTTTGCTTTAGATTGGTTTGGTCTCGGTCATTCTCAGACCTTGTCCAAGACCGGTATTTTTGTTCACGTCTCCACGCTCCCCGTTGGCCCAGACCATAATGTAGCTTCATGCCACTTCATAATCCTCATTTAAGCTAAGTATTTGTATTTTTTTTAAAAACAAACTTAACAAATTTAAAGAAATTAGCAATGATAATATATTATAAAGACCAGTATATATGTGGTTTTGGGGGTTGAGCAACTTGTTTATTGAATGAATTGAAAGGAGTGGTAGCTGGCATTGGGACAGACAGTGAAAGAATGAATTAGGGAGGCATGGGTTAGGTTGACGTACTCCGAATAACACGGAAGAATGTGTTGAATGCCACCATTTAATTGCACTCTTTTGTTATTCCCAAAACCTGTCGAATATGCCCCTTAAACTTACCATTCATTACATTTTTACCCTATAATTGTTAAACAAGCTCCAATATGCTTGAATCAAAGTTAAGAACAAATTACACAAATACCATTAGTTTGTAAAATCTTTACCAAAAAAGTTATTATTAAGTTCTTTATATATATATATATATATATATATATATATATATATATATATATATATATATATATATATATATTCTATTCAAACTAATTATTGTACATCTATCGTATGTTATGATAATTACTAAGAAAATAAGTTGTTTAATAATGCGAATACGTTCAACCTTACAAATATATCGTCATTTTCATGCATTCTCGTTATTTTTTTTATTTTTTATTTTTATTTTTGTTCTCACACATCGTATTTCACTCATTTTCATTTTGACAGAATACGACCCAATAAAACATTCAGAACATTCTGACAGAAATGAGAATAATAATAATAAGTGTATAATAACCTTATAGACGAATTAATTAGTGATAATGTTTGTTAATGACAATAGTTATGTAAATTGAACGTGTTTATATTATCAAACAACATTTTTTTATCATTTTCATAGCATACGATAGATGTACAATAATTAGTTAGAATACTTAAACCTAGCTCTTTCTCTCTCTTTATATATATATATATATATATATATATATATATATATATATATATATATATAAGGTTTGATTTGATTAAGTGTATAGATTTTATGGAAATTAAGTAATCTATCAGTTATAAATAAACTTTTTAAAGAAAATAACATTTGTTTAGTTTTTAAAAAATAATCACTTTCTCCTTAATGTCCTCATTTTGGAATGTTCTTCAAATTCAAGAATTCTTTTATTGATATTTTTCAAAGAAATCTCTTTACCTATATACGAAATGTCAATTTTGAATTTTTTAATATTACCGTTTTTCAATTAAATGTTTGATTTAAACAAATTTTAGTAGAAAACGAAAACCTTTTTTTAGAAATTATGTAATTGTTCATTAGATTTAAACTTTTCTTACTATAGAGTTTGTTTTTCGAACTTCGAGAATTTAATCTAAAATCCGAAACATTAGTTCGAAATTTACTTTTTTGTTAGAAAAAATAGTTTTTCTCTGTTCGGAATCCTCCATTTCGGACTTGACGGTTATTTTTCTAAAAAAAAATTTGGTTATTTTCTTCAAACACATATTACATTATGGTTAGATTAGTTAATTTCCCCAGATTTTAATAACATTTCTAATGGTAAAAGAAATGAGGTTTGAACATTTTTTTGATGTAGTTTACACTTAAATATTCATAATAGCCTTTTAGATAAAATACTACACTATACTTTTTTTAATGTACACTTAAATTAATAAAGATTAAATAAAAAACGAGAATCAAAGCCAAGAATACAACTTTTTTCCAACATGATTGTATACTATGTGCATTGTAGCCATACGAATTGGGAGGTGATATTTTTATTTATATTTATTTATTGAAAAAAATTGTTTTGACTTTATACAATTCTTTCTTTAATTGTATAAAAGCTAAAACACTTTTTAAATAAATAAATAACATAAATCAGTTCCAATATGAATATCTCTCACTTTTTGTAATAATATTTTTAATAAACAATTGCTGAGATAGATTGAGTATTAGAATGGAATTTATATATGAAATGATGAGTATATATTTTGTGTAATAGGCAGTGTTGGGGAGTAAAAAGTATTGATCCCCTCTTCCAAGACGTGTATCCTCCTTTCAAGGCATTGATACTTAGAATCTACATTTTCACCCAAATGGCAATTCGCTTTTCTGAACTCTACCATTCAGGCATCCTAAATCTACTACATTTACAAAGGTCAACCATAGTCAAATCAATCTTTATCCATATATGATACCTAAACAACACATGTAGAATAATACACTTTTGTAATAAAGGAAAATACGTAAATTATTTTATATAGATGTATTAAAAAGAAGATTCAGGTACGAATTATAGGTTGCAGTTATGTCTTGTAAAATCTGTGATCTTTTGTCTTTTGAGTCAGATAAAAATGTTAGTTTGTCAGTTTATTAGAAGGACCCTTGTCAAGATTATGTACAACTAATGTTTTTTTTTTTCTATGAATCAACTAATCGCATTTAATCCTCACCTATATGTATTTGTTAATAATAATTAGTTCATTACAACATGCTCATTATTTCCATCTTAATTCTTAATCCTTGATTTTTGTACATTTTATTGAAGAGGAAGATAGTATATAAAATAGCTTATGGGAAATGAAGAAGATACAGATGAGTTCACATGGGGATGTTGTAGAGATTGGATTAAAAGATTTTTGGGTACAAGAAAAGACAAATGAAAGTGTCATATTTTGACCTTTTGGGGTAAAATAAAGGTACCCTTTAACATCTGTCGGAAAAGAAACATCCCAAAACCAAAAACACCCACAATTACTACTATTTTTGTTTTCTTACTTTTCTGCTACAACAATCATGAAACCTTCCGAAAACACTTTATGCAAGCTTTACACATTTTTCTTGTTTATTTTATTTTTAACATCTAAAAGAGAAGCCATAGTTTAATCTTTTGACCTACACAATCTTTTTCCAAGAATCCTATATTTATAAATCTTACATTGAATTTGATGATCATTGGAGTTAGAAAGAATAGTTATGCACAAATCTGGCAATTAATGGCGTTGCTCATCATGTAATCATGGAGGATTTTGAGCTCAGAAGGGACATGGTGGGGACTGATTTTGATGACAAATCTTGTCAAATTTAATCAACCATGATTGAGTGTTTTTTGTTTTTGAGGTGGGCTATGTTATGTGTACAAACTGTCAAAAAACGAAGGAGCCATCAGCCAGCTAAAAACCAAAATATAAATAAATAATCAAGATCGAAGCAAAGCAGAAGTGAGAAGAGGTGTTGAACTATATGAATTTCAAATCTCAAATAGTATATACATCATGATCGGCCATTGTTCTTGATCTACCAAACAAAAAAGGAAAGCATTTTGCCTTACACAATACCAAAATACCCACGGTTTAGCCCCTAATATAACGAAATTCATCCATATAATGTCACAAAAATAGTGGGAAAAACGTGGGTATTTTGGATATTTACTAACTACCAAAATAAATTATAAGAAAGACACAGGGAAAGAAAGAAAGAAAGAAAGAAAGAGCTTGAAGGTAACCTAAGAGATGCAAGGGTTTTTAGTTGTGAAGAGGATCTGGACAACTGGGAACTCTTCTTTTGTTTTCTTGAAAGCTTTTATCTTTTGAAACAGTGGTGGAGTTGAGACGAGCAAATCTGCCATTGAAGAACCTTCTGTAAAGCTCCGATCGTTTGATCTCGTCGGAATCTTTTGCAGATGAGGATTGTGATGATGGTGGTGGTGGTGGTGGCGGCGGTGGTAGTTGTGGTGGTGGTGATAGTGACGTTCTTATTGCACTAACCCTACAACAATCGCTATTCAACGCCCATATCTGAAGTACCAAGAAGATGATCAGCAAGACCACCATTGAAGAGTACACCGCTGATCTCCTCCTTCTGCCGGAAAATGACATGGTCGTTGAGAACCCACATAAAGTAATTGAGCAACTGATTCCACTATCCAAACCCTTTTCTCCGGTGATGTTTGTGTTCTATATTCGCCGGCGATTGTTTATTTATACCCTTATCATCTCTCTAACACTGATATACTCGGAGTGAGTGTGAGTGTTTCTCTCTCTCTCTCTATATCGACGGTTAAATATGATGGGATCTGAAGAAAAGACTTAACAAAGTTGAGAGGGAGAGGTAGAGGGTAAAAGAAGTTAATTTTCATGCAAAAATGGACCCCACTTGTATGAAGAACAAAATGATGACAGACCACATCAAACTTTTAAGTCCTGAATATTTTTTAATTTTTATTATTCAGCTTTATCTTATCCTATGAAACAACGTTAAGTACATGTGAAGAAAAGTTTTATTTAACTCAAATATTTTAAGGGTTACTTTGAAATTGTTGACGACTGAATGAACCTCGATCAGATCCAATCTTTGAGAACGTAACTAAACGTAAAAAATTCAAGAGATATTTATGGACCAGTTAAAAGAAAATTGTTTAAGAGCCGCTCCAATTTAAGCTAGGGTTTTATGGCTCTGGTATAACTTTGAGCTTTAAAAATATTAACTAACATTGATTTGAGCACATTTTATGAACAATGGAACACTCGTTCTAATTCTATCCAATATATCATAAATTTCAATAAATTGAATCATAGTGTAGTTAATACGATATTTAAAAGGTAACACAGTTGGAATTCTTTAAAACTAATATGCAGAATCAAGATTTCGACTTGCAAGGGCTATGTAGATATTTTAAGTAGCCTTTTAGCTTCTTTGAGCCGATTTGTATATCTTTGTTACTTTAGGCTTCGATGGAGTCGAGTCGGAAATCTTTTTGAAGTTGGTTCAAGGCGGTACTGTCGGCTACACCGCCACGAGGCCGCGCAGTACCACCAAAAGGGTGTTTCGAACTGGTTGAGTAAACCGCATGAATTCTTTCTCGCTCCCTCCCTGTTACTGTTCAATGATTTTTATATATTCAACTATATACACAATAATCATCTACTCTAAAAAACATAAATTCACTCCAATTCTTTCCAACAATCTCCAATTTCATTCAACTCTTTCAAAAATAATGAATCCATTCATCAAGAAATACGTTACAAAAGAAAATCCTTATTATACGTCTTCATCAGACGATTATGAAACCACTAATCTTCTTATTTTCTATGCATTATCTAAAATTACACAAAGATCATGAAGAGACAACAAAAAAAATTGTTGATGCAACATTAATTTGCAAATAATGCAACCTTTGGTGACCAAAAATTCAATAGAAGGTTTCAAATGAGCAAAGATTGGTTTATGCGTATTATTGGTGATATGGGTGTTATTTAGTCTGTTTTTTCGGTTTGCAGTTTAAACGGTTCAGTTTTTTCGTTTTTTTACATCTTAAAACTAATCATAATCAAACCAAATAATGTTCGGTTTAATCGGTTTTGATTAATTTGGTTACGGTCAATTTGTCTGTAACTGTAACTGGTTAAACTGTGACATACATAATTTGTGCGGCCAAATAAATCTTTCTCTATGCGCTTATTTAAAACAAAGTATCATGTTAAAGAATATAATAATGTAGAATTTGTCTCAAAACATTTTTTCAAAGATAAATTAGAGTCAAAATGTAACACTCGTTTTTCAGGTATTTTCATTTATGGCTCAAAGTTTAAAATGTTGACATTTTGGTACTTACACAGGGCATAAGTTGGAGCTCATTAAAATGGATGTGAGGACTTATAGTAGTAGCAACACGTAATGCCATAGTGCACAACCCAATTTTTTTAGGGTTTGAGCCCTATATAAAGGACTTAACTCCTTTGAGACCTTGCCCCCATCAACCTCCATCTCCCAGAAACGTTCCTTGCAAACCCTAGTTCATTGGTGTATGTTTTTTAGCTTGAAAGTATATGTTCTTGTGCTTATGAAGGAGGAAAGATGTAACACCCTATTTCGAATCATTTCATAATTCGGGTCCGTGACCCGAAGACCAGTTATCATAAGGCTTCGAGCCTTGGGGGAAAGAGAGATTTAGACCCCTTTGGATGTGATTAATGTAGATTAGGTGATCCGAGAGTTTGATTGACGCTTTGGAGCCCAAGGGTATAACCTTAAAGTGATAGTTTGGGACTTTTATGAATTTTAGATTTACGTTAGAAAAGTTTTAAGGCAAAGGCAAGTTGATAGGGTTGTAGAGCTTCTCATTACCTTTCCATAGATATAAAGATCATCGAAATCGTAGTTGAAACGAAGAAGTTACGATCGTTTAAAGTTAGGTGATTTCTGGACCAGCCGTGTACGTGAGGCGAACGAGGAGTACGCACGGCATACTCGGGAATCCCTAGTACATTGGGGGTAAATTGTGTATGTAGGGCGTACACGATCAGTACCCAAACCCTATTTTCGTGGTTTGAACCCTATTGAAGCTCCTTAACTTCCCTAAACACACTCCACTTCATCCTCCACCTCTCCAACACCATCTCTTGAAACTGTAATCCTCGATTGAGCCTTGTGAGAAAAAAGAATTTATTTGTAAGTGCTTTGGAATGTTCTTGGTACACCTTGGAGAAGAAGGGACTCATGGAAGAAGTGTTGGTTACATTGGAGCTTGTAGATCCAGACTTTGTTCACATTGATCTTTCTTCTAGAGGTATAAATTTTGAATCTTGATGATGATATTGTTAGATCTAGTTAGTTTTGAGTGTTATGAGCTTTTGGTTACTTTAAGTTCATAAAGTTTAGATCTTGAAATTTTGTGACCTTGTTATGGATAAATTTGGAAACTTTATCCATCTAAACATCATTTTGATTCAGATCTGAAGGTTGTAAACTTGGATTTAGTGGATTAAATTGAAAAAAGATGCACTTTTGGGTCCCTTTGAGACTTAAAGACTAGATCTTGTTTGTTGGGACCATTCTAATGGATAAAGTTCAAAACTTTATCCATTATGGAGCTATTATGAATCATAAAAATGTTTGTTTGATTGTTTCCTTAGCACCATGCAAGAGTTAAGTGGTTTTGAGTGTTGTGAAAGTAAGGATTTTGAAGATTTAACCCTCTTTAGCCATGCAAAGGCTTAAAGGTTTCGACTTTATGGTTTAAGACATTATTTCGGGTTAAGATAATAGTTTGGAAAACTTGAATTAACACAATAAGAGCTTAATGGTGAGTTTTGGCCTCTGATGAGTATGATGGGCGTACGTAGGAGTACGCTCAGCGTAACGCTTGGACAATGCATCGAGAACTTGTACATTGTGCTTCGTGGCTGAGTACACGGGGCGTAGGTTTGTAGTACATAGGGCGTACTCCCCAGGATGGATATTTTGGGCTTTTTAGGGATTGGGGCTTGTTGGGCCACTGGACTTTTGACTTTAGGCCATGGATTGACCGTAGGCCTTCTTGGTATTGGTCCCATGATAGTTTTTGGGCCCAATTAGGAAATTGGGCCATATTGGGCCTTGGGTTTCCATTTAGGAAATTGGGATTTTTCGAGAAAATAGGTTGGGCCTAGGTTTTGGGCCAAGTAAGGAAAGGGTAAAATGGCCTTTTACCCTGGTTATGGATTAAGTGGCTTTGATTCTTGTTTTGGGTCAAGATTCAATTATTAATTAGATAATCATTTGATGGTGCTACCGTGCAGGGATTTACGGATCAGCAGACTAAGAATTCATTGGCAGATTCATCGGCTTGAGGTGAGTTTCCTCAACATGTTTAGCGGGTCGAAGGCACCAATGCCGGCCCATGGTTTGTTATGTTAGGATGCTAGATGTCTATGTGACTCTTGCATGTGTATGTGCTTGTATGCTTATTGGGTGGGGCCTGATGGTTATTCAGTATGTTTTTACATTTGTTATACTTGTATGTTTGTATGTTGGGCGGGTCCCGTTATGTGAGTTAGGGTGAGGCCCATTATACTTAGTGGGCAGGGCCCGTTATGCGAGTTAGGGTAAGGCCCATTATACTCAATGGGCGGGCCCGTTATGCGAATTAGGGCGGGGCCTACTATATGTTTTATATGTATGGTATGTGGTATTTTGGGAAACTCACTAAAATTTGTGCTTACTGTTTTCAATTCTTGGTTTCAGGTGTTTCTAGTTCAATAGGGAAGGGCCCAACTTTATCACAGTGCATCCACCCATGTTTCCGCAACATGTCGATTTTGGGATTGTACTCTGATAACTCTATTACTTTGAATGTTTTTGTAAAGATAATTGGTGTTTTGGTTGAATAAAAATAAAATTTTTACCTCTTGATTTTCAGGATGTTAGAAGTTGGTATCAGAGCCTTCCTTTGAGGGATTCGAGCATACTCTTTGGTGTGTCTGAACTCAAACTGAGGGTTTGGTAAATTTTTCTAAAATAATAGGTTTTATTAGAGGATTTTATAATAAAAGAAGAGCGGTGTGGTGCGTGCAATCGACCGACCTCAAGTAAGTGATTACCAAAATACCCATAAATGTTGATATGCTATATGGTATGAATGTTTGCATGTAAGGATAAGGCTAGGGATACTTTCAGGAATTACTTGATTGATTAGCATGATATGTGATTCCTTGTAGCCTTGGAAGCATTGTATGCTATGCTAGATTGGGAATGTGTATTGTTATCATGATTTTCTAAGTGTATGCCACAAAAATTGTATACGGTTAGGAGCATATAGCGCTAGAATGATTGATTTGGCCTTATTTCCTGTTCCTCGTTTGGTTTTGGTCCCAGGGTAGAGTCTTTTATTCGACATTCTATTTGATCCTATCTTGTGTAAAATTTGCATGCATAAGGCAACCGACAGTGAGAGTGGAAGTTCCTTGCATGAGTGGTAGTATATGAGTTTGAATGATCTTTGGTTATTATATGGATTGAAGTGCAACTGCACGAATGCTGCTTTCTTTGTGCTTTGTGGAACTCTTAAGTAATGTGAGTGTTGATACATAAAGTGACCCTCTTTAACTTTAAGGATCCGTAATCTTGTTTTGTATCTAATGCAGTTGTAGTGGCTACTGCAATTGAAGTGTGTCTACCATAGTTAAAGCTGAAGAAGTTGGTTTGAGAACCGTAGTCATCCGCAATCACTACCACAATGAAGATTGATGAAGACCTTTTGTTAACTAACTTAGTGTATTAGCATTGCTTTATGGGACTCTATAAATAGAGACTCCCTTCATCATGTAACGTTATGGGACTCTATAAATAGAGACTCCCTTCATCATGTAATCACACATCTCTTTCACGATCCTTTGAACGTTCACTGAAATACAAAGATCATTCTCTCATATCTTTCTCTCTCTTATCTAATATCTGAGGTCCTCTTCATCTTAAAATGTTCACACTTACTAACTCGTGTTTGACTGCAAACCTTGTTACGAATCAGTTTGATGTTTACTTGATATAACTTGTTGTCATTTACATTACCGTAACTAACTATCTAACATTTCTAACTTATTATTGTTGAGCTAACTTGATCCTTTGAGATTAACTTATTCCACAACTATTATCTTGTACTAACGTTTGTTCAAGTGTTTCTCAAAAGTTTTTCTCTCAAAAATTGGTATCAGAGCCAAAGTGGTTGCTTTTTAAACAAAATCTTGGATTTTGAAAAGCCTTCTATACCAGTAAAGCTCATTCTTTAAAAAAACCAAAAAAAGGAAATATGGCACAAGCTTTATCATTGAACCTTCCTAAAAGTGTTGGAGGCTCGAACAGAGCACCAATACTTGTTGCAAATGAATACCACCATTGGTCCCAAAGGATGGAAAGGTATCTTAAGAGGCGCGGAAGAGATGTGTGGAGATCTGTGGAAGAAGGACCCCATGTCCCTATTCTTAATCATGTTCAAGAAGATGGTGCTCAAGCATGACTAGGTGGAGGTCAAGCTGCAATGAATTATCTAACCACAGATGATCTTGACAAGATGGAAAATGATGCCATAGCCTTCTATGAAATCTCTTACGGTGTTGCTAAAGAGATCTGGGATGTGCTCAAGAATCTCTATCAAGGGTTAGAACAAGCTCCGGATAAGAAACTCACCACATAACTAATTGAGTTTAACAATTTAGCTCTTCCTGGTGAAAGTCTTGACGACTCATTCAAACGATTCAATCTCATCATCACGAAGTTATCAAATGCAGGTAGAATTCGAAGAAATCATGAAACAAACCTACATTTTCTCAATGGTTTGGGAAGACATTGGTATACTACGAAGATGATTGTACAAGGAGATAGAAAGATCCATACGTTGTCCTTGTTCAAGTTGTATGGAGAACTTCAGGCACAAGAATCAACTGTTCGGGAAGATTATGCTGACCTCGGTGGACCACTTGCCCTGATAGCTCAAACCCCACAAGTCAAAACTTCATAGTACTCATATCCCACAGAATCATCGCAGTCATATGAAGCTAATGTTGAAATAGATGACGAAGAAGAATTTCAAAATGTCATTGCCTTGGTTAGCTAGCAATTCAACCGACTACCACCACCACCATTTCGTAAAAATCACCAGTTTACCAAACCACCTTTCAACCGCAACTTCAATCCGCAGAACAACCACTCATGATATCCCAGAAAGCCTCACCATCCACCGCAACCATATAATGCACATCATTCCAAAGAGGCGCCGCAGTCCAGCAAATCATTAGCCTCCGGTACCTCAACTGAAGAGAAAAATGAAATCATTATCTGCCACAAGTGCCATAAAGAAAATCACTTTGGCAAAGATTGTAAAGCAAATGTGGTTAAGAACAAGGCATTCTATCTTAGAATGGCCCAATAGATGGAAGAAAAGGAAACTGCCACAGCGTATGTTGCTCAAGTGAAGAGGGATCATCAAGTATGGTCATTTAGAGATGAAGATGAAGATTTTGACGAAATCAAGGGAAAATGAAAGATCTGCATGGTTGCAGTTGCTGAAGAGGACGGATCGACGAAGGTTGAAAGTAATTACTACTACATGGCAAAAGATGTAACGCCCGTAGATTAGGGCTAGTCAATTTAGAGACGATAAGCATCAAAAATGACTTTTTGATGGAAGATTATTTAGAAGGATTAATCTTAACCAAGTTTTAGTATATGTCACAAGGTTTCCGTGCATATAAAGAACGCCAAAATCCGAGTTATAACGAAGAAGTTATGACCTGTCGAAGTTTCGCGACAGAACCGGCACGCGCTAGCGCGACCCAGCGCGACGTAAATAGTGAATTTAAGGTTGATAGATATCTATCCTTAGTGATCTAAATGATAATTGAAGATCTCATCGATAGTAGTGAAACGACCGAAAGACAGACGAAAACTGACGTCAGACGAAGAAGTTACGAGTTCATAACGGAGTTTTCTTGTCCCAGCCTACTAAAAATAATATATAAGTAATATAATTATAATATATTAAAAATAAAGTCAAAATTAGCCAATGGAGTCTAAACGAGAGTTGTAGAGCATAATCTCACATTCGCGGCGATATAAAGAACGTCGAAAACGGAGTTCGTATGCGAAAGTTATGAATTTCTGAAGTTCGGGGCACGAAACCCCAAAACTGTCAGAGACCACGACGTGGCAAGCAGTTCCACGACGTGGCAAGTCTCCTGACACCTCCGGGAGGCCCCCAGATGCAACTTGGGATGACGCATGCAGTGACGACCAAGCCCACGACGTGGAAAAAGGTTGCCACGACGTGGCAAGGGCCAAATTTGCCCTATAAATAGATTTGAAGGGCCAGCCGTTTAGGGTTGCTATTTTCTCTCTTCTCTCTCCCGTTTTACCTCGATTTGCGTGCTAGAAGTACCCCGAAGCCCCGGTAATATCCCCGAGACCCGAAGCAAGTCCCGAAGCCCGAAGATCTCGAGAAGTGCGATTCCCGAGCCGAAGCTCTGCCCGCGAGAAGTTCGATTTTTGTAGAGATCTTCCAGATCTGCTGAGGATTTCTACTTCTGCAAGCCGTAGTGTTGTCCGATCATCTTCTGATCAAGCGAGTGTATAGTCCCTTTCATAACACGATTTTAATACAAGTATTGTGTGAATGTATTAAGTATATGTTTTGGGTGAGTATGTGATCACTTTCTTCTAACATATATATATTAAGTATTTGCTACGAAATACGTGCTATGTGTTTATATATTGTTGTTTATTTGAGATGAGTGTGGAATGGATGTTTTATATAGGTGTTAAATGAGTTAATCTGTGTATGTATTTTATATCTACAAATATGTTGGGTAGAACATGGGTAGATGAATTAGATGATGTGTGATGATAATTAAGTGATGAGAAATAGGTGATGATAATTAGGTGATGAGAAATAGGTGATGATAATTAGGTGATGAGAGATAGGTGATGATAGTTAGGTGATGATAATTAGGTGATGATAGATAGGTTATGATAAATAGGTGATGTGAGATGAGAGGAGATACCATAACCTTTACCGGTGATGTGGCAATTTGGCGATGTAGTCATCTACCAGAGTATAGATGGCGACCACAGACTATTCTAGATGACTCCGTGGAAAACACAAGCAGGCTCATAACCTGTAAGTGATGAATTACGAGTTCAGGCGATGTTGTAACTACGTATTCATGCAATGATACTCTAACCCTTACTATGAATTACGAGTCTAGGCGATGTTGTGGCTGCGTATTCATGCGATGATAGTCTAACCCTTACTATGAATTACGAGTCCAGGCGATGTTGTGGCTGCGTATTCATGCGATGATCCTTAGGAAAAAGTCCTTAGGAACAAACATATAAGGAAATGTGATGTAAGGAGATGAGAGGTAAATACGATGTAGGAGATGACCCTTAGGATAATTCCTTAGGGAAGGTACTTAAGAATAAACGAAGATAATGGGGATGGTAATTGGGTTGATTGTTTGATGATTATATATATGTGATATAATATTGTGGGTTGAAAACCCTATATGCTCACCAGGCTCCCAAGCCTGACCCACTCAGTTTAATTGTATCACAGGTATCGATATGAAGCTGCTTTGCACTGAGAGATTAAAGGAGATGTAAATCACTAGAGTAAATGAATGTATGTTCTGTTTATGCTTATGTGTCTGTATCGGAACATGACATCCCGAGGTTTTATTATTTAAATGAAAATACATTCTCTTTGAGAAATGTTTTGATAAGTTTTTTATCATATCTTGTTTTGGGAACAAATTCCGCAACTGTTTTCTTTAAACGAATACTCTGATTTATAAAACAAAGCATAAACAAATCGGTCTTTTCTGGCCGTGAAATTGGGGATGTCACAGTTGGTATCAGAGCATTAGTTTAAGCGAACTAGGCATTTCTAGTAAATTTCTAGACTTAAACTTAGAATGCTAAGTAATGATTGGGAAGAGTGTGTCTAATATATGTTAGGTAGTACACCTAAATTGACACAAGCACTAGTTTATTTTAGGAGTGATGCCTAAAATGCTTTTATGTGCTAAATGTTATATGTTTCCATATATGATATTATTTGTTCGGATCTATGGTCTGTTGCCGACCGGATCTGGAAACCTTATGTGTGTAGGATTCTAAGCGTACGTCTACAATATTAGACCTAGCATGTAAACGTTTCAGAGTGATAAGGATGATTTGAATATCTATCGTGAATAAGGATCTAATTTCACCTTATTCGGTGTATAGATCAAAAATGACAAGAACCAGGAGTGGAGCTGGAAACGTGAACGAAAATAGGAATCAACCACCTGTGGTTGAGCGAGTGGCTGTTGTACCAGCAACACCTGAACAAATTACAATGACTGGAGTACGAACCATGATTCAAGCCATGATGGCTGAACAAAAGGAGGAAATGAGACAATTGTTGCTGAACAACAGGAGTGAACCCTCAATACCAGTTGAACAGCCTGAGCTGAATGAGGGGCAGTTAGAAGAAGGGAACTATAGTGGGACCATTGGTCAAGCCAACCCACCAATAGTTCGCCGAAACAATCAAGATGGAGACAATGATGGACGTGGATGCAAGTACAAGGATTTCATGGCATCCAAACCACCGTTTCTTTCTGGTAGCCCGACACCGGTGCAAGTCATGGACTGGATCTCCGAGATGGAGACACTGTTTGAAAGTTGCGAGTGTAGCAATAGACAGAAAACCGCTCTTGCAATCCCTCTATTAAAATCTGGAGTACTGAGCTGGTGGAAGTTACTAGCCGGTTCAATGCCCAAGGGGGGAAGCAATCAAGATGTCTTGGGAAGAGTTCGTGGAGCAAATGAAAATGCAATACTGCTCTGAGCAGGATCTTCTGGAAATCAACAATGAGTTCCAGAATTTAAAGAAGGGAAAATTGAGCGTCACTGAATACGCTACAAGCTTTACGGAGAAGATGAAGCTTATTCCATACCTAATTCCAACTGAACTTTCCAAGGTCAACAAGTTTTCCAATGGATTACCAGCGAACTTTGGTCCGATAGTCAAGCAAGCAACCACTCTGAAAGTCGCCATCTGGGCAGCCAAGAATGTTGAGACCCAAATAAGGGAAAAGGGTCTAGAGAGAGTTGAAGTTGGAGGGAAAAGGAAACACGAGGGATCTTCAATGATCGACAAAGAAACCAAACTCTCAAAATCCGGAGGAAAAGATGAAACCAAGTGGTGTGAAAAGTGCAAGAAGAAGCACTTCGGAAGATGTGATGGGGAAGTGAGCTGCTATAAGTGTGGTAGGACTGGTCACTATTCCAGAGATTGTACGTTCGAAAATAGGAAGTGTTACGAATGTGGAGATGGTGGTCATATTTCGAAGAACTGCCCAAAGAAGGACAAAGCTGCAAAGAAAAACGTACCGCCACAGCCAAGGGCATTTCACATGATCCTCGACGAAGCGAATCAAGGATGAGGATTTTATATCCAAGGATCAAGTTATGAAGTAGCAGTGCGAATAGTAACTTATGATGTAGCCTATTAGAGGCATAGTATAGGGTGAACTTGAACTTTTGTGTAATCGTTTCAAGATTTAATATAAACCCTGGTTTTGTTATCTGATGTGATTGTGTGATTTCGTATGGTGACTTGGTTGACTGTAAGACAATACTTGGTACGAGTATGAGTAGGTGTGAATAGTAGTTGAGATCTATACTACTGGAAGCACAGGACTCACGCTTGGATCAGGGAATGTCGCAATTGAGAACTTAATTAATAATGGGACTGTAGACAACACCTATAATTGGGGATGGTCCAATGGGTACTAAACTGATGAGAACTCAACTCCCCGATTCATTGTTGATCGACCATATGTTCCACCGGATCGTGAGTTTCATTACCCAGTTAATGATAAAACATTTCCCGAAGTCTTAAGATGCCACTTCGATAGACTTCATGAGCTAAGTAACAATTGTGTCATTTAGGAAATTATTCTCGAATCCTCGAGTAATCCAAGTGATAATTACCCATCATTATCATAATTTGTCCCGAATCTCAATCCTCTTCAGATGTAGATGAAGAAGTCATTGTGGAAGGACCAGAATCTATTGTAAAATGTCCATCCTTGCCTTCCATAAAGTGTCCAAACAATAAACTATCATTAACATACTCTGCGGTAGTTCAGTCATTCGCACAGTAGATCGCAGTTAAAAGCTCAATGACTATTCAGCCCATTCTTCATGAATTACCAATTGCAAATTTTGAATTTGGCCAATGTTCACAAAGTCCCGAACTTTTTCGTTCGGATGAGTCAAGTCCTTGTTTTTCAACTCACTCAAAGTTTTTAAGGAAACCATATTTAAATATTTCTGATTGTGGTTCTCCAAAAACACAAGCAAAACTGGCTTTCAAAGAAGAACTCAGGTCCTGAGGTAAAAAGCGGGATACTGACCAAAAACAAAAATTTCAAACAAGCCAAGCTTTCAAATCAAAAGAACTTTGAAAAACCCACTACTGCCAAAAATCTTTCAAAAATCACGGCAGTCAAATGATCAAACAAAAAAGAATGTAAAGTGACAAAAACCTTTTCAAACACTCCTGCAAAATTCCAAAAGAAAGTCACGTCTTTTCAAAATTATTCCTTAAATGATATAAAGTGGAAAGGTATTTTACCAACTCATGAACCTTCAAAATCACATCAATCCGTCATCAGGTCAAAACCTAGGAGTAGTTCACGTGCCAAAACCTTTTCAAATCCCAACGACACTGCAGTCAAATCCCACCCACGGACCAGTCACAAGTCTTCAACCACACCCTCCGAACTGTTGACCAAGTACGATGTATGGATAAACAAGAAAAATCTCTCCTTTGGATTTTATCTGCTAAAAACATTTCGTACACTCCAACCTCATAACATTCCAGAAGTTACGAAAAACCTAGGACTAGGTCTAAAAACTTACAAGAAAGTTTCTCATGTAACCTCAGGCTCCAAACTTGTAACCTCGGGCTCCAAACTTGTTTCTCATATGAATGCATTCAGTAAGAAATTTTCTCATGTGAATGCATTAAGTAAGAAAGTTTCTCATGTAACCTCGGGCTCCAAACTTGTTTGGGTGCCCAAACTAACCAATTAATTTTTCAAGCAATGTGCAAGGAGGAACAAGAAGAGGAGTGGTTAATCGATAGTGCCTGCTCCTTGCACATTACCGGAAGGTTAGAATACCTTTGCAACTTCAGGCAAATCTGTAACGGTGGACATGTCACGTTTGGAAATAATGAAAATGGAATCATCAGGGGTTACGGTGTATTGACCACTGTAAATTTCTCAATTGTAAAGGTTGCTTACGTAGAAGGCATCAAGCATAACTATATCAGCGTGGGCCAACTATGCAAAGTTGGTCATCAGGTTGAATTTGATAATGAATATTGCTACGTAATGACACATGATAGAAACACCTGCTTGATCAAATCCAAAGCCGGATGGAAAATGTATCCTTTGGATGTCTCATTGATCATTAGCAAGCTACAGTTGTGTTTTCTATCAATAGCAGTATCTGAAGTTAGTTGGTTGTGGCACCGTAAACTAGCTCATATCAACTTCAGATACATCAACAACCTAGTCACCGAACAACATGTTTGTGAGTGTGGAAAATAAACCAAGGGAAGCCATCCTCTGATTATCGATTCTTCAATCGTTGAACCTTTAGAGATACTTCATATTGATCTATACGGTCCTTCTACCGTATCTAGTCTTCATCACAAGCAATAAATTTTGGTTATAGTTGATGACTTTCCTCGATTCACTTTGGTCTTCTTCTTAAGACTTAAATATGACACACCGCAAATCGTCAACTTCATAAAAGAAATAGAGCTCCAAATCAAGCTACCAGTCAGAAGGATAAGAAGTGACAATGGAACTGAATTCACTAATCAACTCTTGAATAGTTTCTTGGTTTCCAAGGGCATCAGTCACAACTTTTTAGCTTTCATGTCCTCAATCAAGCCTCGAACCATAAAAAAGTAGTCATGGAACCTGACTAGATCACCACAATGCAAGCGGAGTTAGCTGAGTTTGAAAGGAACAAAGTATGGAAACCGGGTCAAATCATTAGAAACCCATCCACAGGTATACAAACTCGATCCTCTACTGATTTAACTGACCACTGCCACTATGCAACTTTTATGTCATCAGTCGAGCCTCGAACCTTAAAAGAAGCACGCGTGGAACCTGATTGGATCACCATAATCCAAGAGGAGTTAGCTGAGTTTGAAAGGAACAAAGTATGGAAACTGGTACTGAAGCCAAAAGGCCACATAATCATCGGTACTAGATGGGTATATAAAAACAAGCTTGATGAGTCTGGTGCCGTAGTGAGAAACAAAGCAAGGCTAGTTGCTAAGGGGTATAATCAATTTAAAGGTGTTGACTACGACGAAACATATGCCCCCGTAGCCAGAATGGAAGCAATACACATTTTCTTAGTGTATGCGGCACACAAGAACATCAAAGTACATCAAATGGATGTAAAAAGTGCCTTTCTGCAGAACTGAAGGAAGAAGTTTACCTGCAACAACCTCCAGGCTTTGAGAGTCTAAAATTTTCAAACCATTTCTACAAGCTAGAGAAAGCAATATATGGTCTTAAACAAGCACCAAGGGCATGGTATGAGACTCTTTTAGAGTTTCTTGTCACGTCTGGATACAAAAGAGGTGTGATTGATCCCACATTATTTAGAAGGGAAAATGGTAATCAATTGATGCTCATCCAAATATATGTGGATGATATCATTTTTGGATCAACATATCAGGTTATGGTGAATGATTTTGCAAAGCTCGTGACAAGTAAATTCCAAATGAGCATGAATAGAGAGATCAACTTCTTTCTAGGATTTCAAGTGAAACAAGTTCCTCAAGGGATATTCATTCATCAAGAAAAATATACCATTGAGCTAGTGAAGAAATTCTCAGTGGACTAGTCCTCCTCAGCCAAGGTCCTGATGGCCTTTAGATATAAGATTTCAGTCGATCCTACTAGAGAATCAGTTAACCATAAAATCTATAAAGGAATGATTGGTTCATTTATGTACCTCACCACAAGTCGACAGGATATTGTCTTTGCAACAGGCTTATATGCTCAGTATCAAGCTGACCCTAAAGTATCTCACTTGATCACAATTAAGCAAATTCTTAGATATCTAAAGGGAAGTAAAGCGTTAGGCCTCTAGTACCCTGCGGGAAATGATTTCAGCCTTCAAGCGTTCACAGATGCGGATCATGCAAGATGCAAATTAGATCGAAAAAGTACTTCAGGTGGATGCCAATTCTTAGGAGGAAGACTAGTCAACTGGTCTTCAAGAAAGCAAAATTGTGTTTCATTGTCTACCACAGAGGCGGAATATGTGGTTGTAGCCAACTGATGTTCCCAAGTTCTTTAGATGAAGACTCAAGTCATGGACTACGGTTACAGATTGCTGCGGGTACTAATTTATTGTGATTTAGAGAGTGTTATAGCGATTTCTCATAATCCTATTCACCACTCTAAGACGAAGCACATTGAACTACGGTACCACTTCATCAAAGATCACATCCTTAAAGGTAACATCGAACTAATTTTTGTTCCCACTCATGAAGCAATAGGTGATGTTTTTACTAAGGCACTTAATGCTATAAAATTAAATGGCTTTCTAGAAATGCTAGGAATGATGAATCCAAAACCACAATTCTTCTTGAATTGTTAGCTACCGCAGACCTCACTTGGTCTCTAAGTGTGAAAGAATTGCTTCTTTTCTTTTCAAAATAAAAAACTCTTGAAGCATTCTCTTCACTACGATTCTGTAATAATATATTCCTCATATTTATTTTTAGTATACCTAGTATACCGCAATCATATATGCTCAATATAATCTTTGGCTCCTTTTATTTCTTTTATTTCTAACTTAATGATCAAGTGTTCTTTCAGCTAATGCTACCGCAGTCATACTACATACCACCGCAGTCATTTGAATCCAACCGCAATTGCAATAAATGATCCCACAATCATAAATTCATAAAAGCTGTGAATAATGTTGTGTACTATCTAATGTACTATAATAAAAAACATTCTTTTAAACATTCATTTTGTCGCACATGACAGTTTCAGTCCTCTTTCAAATAACTTTCCTTCGACAAGTTCCTTGTTCGGATAAAAACAAATGAATCGTTTTACCATAAACGAAATCTTTAAGAAATCTTTTCCTCAACCTGTCATATCACCTAGCCGTTGGTTGTCAAATCGTTTCCACTTCCCCATTTTCATAACGGTTAAAACGATTATCAACCACACGTTCAGGCGGCGTGTGATAATAATATTGTTTTGCAATAAATGCTCCTCTTTTCCTGGAAGCACTTTATTTTTTGATTTATTTAATTGCGGTTGATAATGGTAAAACCCAAGGGTTTTGAATTTTAACAGTTGTAGTAAAATTAATTACAATGTTTTTTGAAAATCCGAAGGTATAAAAACCCCCAGTTTCTCCCAAGATAGCTTTTACGATATCTGAATCCTTCGACGAACGCTTTTTCTTCTCCATCTTCTTGATCAAATAGTCTTCTGCAAGTTATCTCAAAACCTTTGAACAACAATCATTAAATTTGGTGTTTCAAGGAAGCAATCAAAAGCTTCCGGCTCTGCTCGCCCAACTGGTTCTGAATCCACCATCTAGGATCAAACTCCTTCTATCGAATCGAGCAACTTTAGGGCCATCTTCAAAGATCATCCTTCATACAACGAGGTAATCAGATTAATGATCAAATTTCTCCCAAAACATCCACTGTATGGTGAGTTTAATGCTTTCACAGAAGCAGTTCCAATGACAGTTCTATTCAAGTGTGCATTCTATGTTTTTCGTCCAAGTCACAACTTACAAGAGGTGCATCTCAATTTGGTGGATGATTCACTGGTGGTTATCACAAAAGACATGTTCTTGAATGCAATCAACCTCTCAACAAGATTTTACTCTCCAAGCACTAATGACGTGGTATCAAATTTGTACCAAATGGGTTACCAGAAGAAACTCAAAGGGATCCGTGAGTTCAAGAAGAATTGACTTCAAGCTGTATGGCAGTTTGTGTGCCACTTTGTCATCAGAAGTCTCTTAGGAAGAACAGGTGGAACAGATAACATGGGGATCAAGCTCCTGGAACTAGTATGGAGTATCTACTCTGGAAACATCGTAAACTATGGTCAAATTTTATGGGACGACGTTTTGCAGTACATTCCCAAGGAAGCTCCAAGAGAAGATGCAATTGAGCTTAGTTTTTCTCATTTCTGGTCGCTATAGATCTCGGATTTGGACAAGGATGCCAAGCAAGATATGGTTAAACGACACGAAGTTGTTTTCCACTCGCGATCTGAAAAGGTACACAACCTCTAAAGATCAAACTATTTTCCTACCCCTTAGTTGGTTGCCAGTGTATATTTTGGAGTCCATTGGACTCGCAACTCTTGATGTAGTTGACCATATTGTGGCTACGAGTGGTATTTCCCCATACCACTCTTCCCCACCCAGACCAAGTCAGTCTACCGCAGCCCCTACCACAACACAGGTTCCTCCTAGAACTGCAGTTCACAGGTCCCCCCTTCAACCACAAACCAAGTAACTCAACCAAAATTCAAACGGGTTAAGTTAAATGTGACTTTAAAGAAAGCACCAATCAACATAGTGAAAAATGGTGCTCGTATCTAAAAGAAACGTAAGTCCAAAACTGCATAATCCTCTGATGCAGTTCATCACTCTCCTTCTAAAACTCAAGATCCCCCAGATAATGTTAAAAATGATTCTAATCATGAGTCCTTGAACTCAGGAGATGTTTTTAGACAAAAGAAATTGAAACTTACCCCCAGTCAAAGCCAGATGCGTGCCATGACTCATACTGCAGTCTCTCAAAAGACTCTGGTAGTCATTGGATCTACCATAGGCTCACCCATTCATACCCCATCCCACCACTCAGATACAATGATTGTATTTGTTTTATCCCACCATGAAGACACACCCCCAGTCGAATCCGAAGTGGACCCAATTGGTTCGAGTCTCCTTAAGGTCTCCAGTGCATCACACTTGCATTATTTTGAGCTTGAGGAATTGAACTCCATATTTCTTCGTGTCGCACAAACACTGCAAACACATGTTGCACCACATGGCACTTCTTCAGCTCTAACCTAAACTGATTTGAGGCCGGACATGACTTCAGGTCAAGGAGACCGAGGAATCTCAGGAAATCCTATTCCACCACCATTACTTACAAGTGATCTAGGTGTAGGGAGTACAATCATGCTAGGAATCACGAACCTGAGAGACAGCAGGGTGTGACATCAAGGATTTAATGGTTACCAATCTGATGATTCTTTAACTCGATACCATCCAAGTACTAAGTCCGAAATCAGAAAATTCGAGGCATTCAAAAGGGAAGTGCAAGTCAGGAAAGGTCAGCAAGTTTAACAACAAAAACAAAAAGAGAAGGATCTTCAAACAGTTGAAAATATTAGGCAGATTCTTTCAGCAATGCGAAAACAGTCCATGACATCTTGGCGATTCAGCAATGGATGTCCCAGATGGAAGAAACTGTTCACCAAGCCAAAGTCATAGAAGGTGGTGTTAGACCTTTAAAGCCCCATCCAACAGAAGAAATCCATGATTCAAACGACGATGGAACCGATAGTGAAATAAGCTCAGGCCTAATGTTCGGCCTTGATGATATTGACTTGGAAGATGTTCAACAACCTCCCATCTCTGAAGAATTCATGATGTTGTTTGATGATGAAGATTCAAGTGGATCCCAACACTGCACCTCTAAGCCAAAAGCAAAGAAAAAAATTGTAGTATCACGAAAGGAGTTTCTAAGTCTCCAGACTAAGGTTAATCAAGTCCTGGTCGCAGTCACAACTAAGGAACCAACAAATACTGAAGTTCCTGTACCGCAGTCTTTCGTGGAAAGGGTGGAAACTCTTGAGATAAGGTAAAGGTTACTTACTCAAAGAGTTAGTCTCTCAATCGAAATGGGAATCAGAGACTTGGATAATCGTCGAACTACAACTCATAAAGAGTTCATATTAACTGTTGAACAACTCATCAAGGAAATAACAACACTGAAGGATGAGTTCAACGCTTCACTTGAAAAACAATCAACTCACTCATGAAACCCACAATGCGTATGAATCCAACCTTTCCGTTCTACGAAAAACAATCAACGGCTTACAGAGATCCCTAACTACAAATTCAAGTGTTGATGAGATTCTGCGGCTCACCAAGGAAATCTATCAACTCCTTTTCAATCAAGAAATTCCCAACAACCATCAGCTCTGTGATACAATGAAGTCTCAATTTAATGAAGCTTTTTCAAAACTTGATGGACTTAAACAATGGTTTGAGGAGCAACAATTTGTTACTTCCTCAAAAGAGGGAAGTGAGACCTCACACATTCTCATCATGAGCAAGTTCGCTCTCATTCCAAGACTCCTTCAATTCATTAAAACCTTCCAAGAATTCCAACTTCGCAACCTTCTCCGCAACCATATCCAAAAAAACCAACTCCGGTGCCATCTCCACAACAAAATCCACCGCAAAAAGATTCGCAACAATCTCCTCATCAGACTCCTCCACAATTCAGAAAATTGGAGCCAACAATTTCCTCGGATCATTCTCAAGACTCACCGGCCACTCTTCAAAGAAAAGGAGATTGGAGGGCCGCAAATTTGCCGAAAAGATATGGTGGGCAAATGGTTTTGATACAACCATGGATGAGTCCTTAATCAACTCTTGGGTAAATCCTACCCGAAGGCTTCTCGATGATGATTATAGGCCTATCTTGACCTATGCTGAGCCTCCATCCGATGGGTATTGGGACATACCAATCTCTCCAAACTCCAAGTTTTTCCCCGTGTTCGAGCCATTTGATCTCAACCTCCCATATGATCAAAGAATTCCCATTAAATTTGAATGCTTAAACATGTTTCATGCAAAACATGGCACTGACTTTGAAAAGATTTGGTCTAATGACAGACCATCAGGGGTGAAGAATTATAAAGTGAGGAAGTTTATGAAGATTGACTTCGTTCAGTATACCCTAACTAAGAGAGGAGATGATTATATTAGGACGCAAGCTGACTTTCCGTCCATGAATCCTGAAGAAGTTTTCCTGATTGCAAGGGTTTTCTAGATCAAAGCTGAAAAAACATCCAAAATGAAGATTGACTGTGAGAAAGCTTGTGAGTTTCTTAAGGAATTGGTCTATGATTTTGGGAAAGTAAATGTTGAAATTTGCCCTGCCCTGACCAAGAGGTTCAAATTTCCATAGTTTGAGTCTGCACCAAGCTTTACTGAAGGTTATAAAGAAATGTCACTCGGAGCAACAAACTTTCCGGAGTTAGGAATTGCTTATAAGAAAGCCAACAATGATCTTAAATACTTCATTTTTGTTACCACAGTGCACAGATTAACCAAGAAGCAACTGGATACAACCCTGGCTTCGATTCAAAGATCCAAGAATACAACAGATGAAGTCAAGCTTGAGATAACCAGAAGAATCCATTGGTTATGCGAAGTGAGGAAATTCTGGTGGATCCTTATCAAATTCCTAAAACTCAACAAGTAAAGAATAAATTTGAAGAGTTCACTTTGGGGGAAAATGTTGATACATAAAGTGACCCTCTTTAACTTTAAGGATTCGCAATCTTGTTTTGTATCTACCACAGTTGGAGTGACTATTGCAATTAAAGTGTGTCTACCGTAGTTAAAGCTGAAGACGTTGGTTTGAGAACCATAGTGATCCACAATCACTACGACAGTAAAGATTGATGAAGACCTTTTGTTAACTGACTTGGCATATTAGCATTACTTATCCAGCGAACCTTGCGTGGTCACTTAAGTCAGTAGAATATTAGTTTTTTTATTTAAGATGTAATGTTTTGGGACTCTATAAATAGAGACTCTCTTCATCATGTAATCACACATATCTTTCACGATCCTTTGAACTTTCACAGAAATACAAAGATCATTCTGTTATATCTCTATCTTATTTAATATTCGGGATCCTCTTCATCTTAAACCGTTCACACCTACTAACTCGTGTTTGACTGCAAACCTTGTTACAAATTAGTTTGATGTTTACTTTATATAACTTGTTGTAATTTACATTTCCTTTACATTTCCGCAACTAACTATCTAACATTTCTAACTTATTATTGTTGAGCTAACTTGATCCTTTGAGATTAACTTATTCCGCAACTATTATCTTTTACTAACATTTGTTCAAGTGTTTCTCAAAAGTTTTGTAACAATGGAAATTTTCAAACCAAAATTTTCATTTTTAAAGCACATGAAACTCATATATTATATTTCATAAAACCACAAGTGTCTCAAATGTTAACATAAATCCACGAATAAAAGTCAATCCCAAAATCCTCAACAAAGTCTCGAACAGGTGTGTACAATCATGCTGGCACCTTCCCACGGTCTTGAGAAGTACCTGAAACACACATCACACAACACGGTAAGCATAAAGCTCAGTGAGTTCCCCAAAATACCACATACACAAATAATAAGCCTCTCATGGATATAACTCGGCATGGACCCTCCGGTCTCATGCGTCTCGGTGTGGACCCTCTAGTCGTGTGTCTCAGTGAGGACCCTTCGGTCTCACAGATCGGTTTGGGCCCTCCGGTCCTGTCTTAGTGGAACCCTCCGGTCTCACAACTCGGTATGGACCCTCCGATCCTATCTCAGTACAACAAAGAATATCGCATATATATCACACAAACAAAATGCATAATATGACGTAACTCAAATAAGCACAAAAGACCCTCCGGTCACACATAGATACCACTCCAGGTAAGTATATTGAGAAGACTCACCTCATAAGAAATCAGATAACCTCGAACTCAAATCACTGGTCTAGCCTCCGCCTTAATAGTCTACAAATTGACCAAACTCTAAAAGTCAATGGAAGCGAGTACGCCGCACGTACCAGACCTTTACGCTGGGCGTACTCCAACGCCATGCATGCATCGGGGATTCTCAACCCTATGCTCAGCGTACTGGGATTATGCTCAGCATACGTCCCAGTTTTGCTCTTCCTACTCGTTTGGTCTTAATCCGTTAAGACCTTAGCTTTTATCATAGATCTGGACTCCCTAAAGGATCTTACTCCATAAATTTTGTGACTTTAAGCCTTTGCATGGCTGATAAAGTCACAAACACCCAAAAATCCCATTCTCTTATCTCAAAATGCTCATATCTCATGCATGGGTTGATTTACACGTCCAAGTCTCGATTTTTATGACACTATATCACTAAAGACACTCAAAGGAGATGATCATAGTCTCTAGAGCTCAATACCTCATAAAGCATCCAACTGTTGGACCAAAACCCTAAAATGATCTAACATGATGCACAAAACAAAAGAGTAAGAAAGCTTTGAGCTTTATACCTCAAAATGAAGCTCCAAACTCAGGTAAGCTCAGATCCAAAGCTTGGAATCCCACCACTTCTTCTTCAACGCTCCTTCTTCACTCCAAAGTAACAGAAGACCACTCAATAGCTCACAAATTGACATACAAGCTCAATAGACGAGTATTTAGGGTTTGAGAGGGTTGTTTATCTAAGGATGGTGGCCAGGAATGAGGCCATCATATCCTTTATATAAGGACACACCCCAAATTAGGGTTTTCACTCTGGGCCTTGTACGCCCAGCATACTAGGTTGATTCCGTGTCAAAAAACGCACATATGACTACGCTGAGCGTACACACGCGTACGCCCCGCATACTCATTTACCTCCTTTTTCTGAATAAGGGTTTATAAGGTACATCTGGTCTTGGGATGTTAGAAATCTCCCCCACTAGAATTAGACCTCACCCTCGAAGTCAGGTTCTGAAAATAACTCTGGATACTGCTTGTGTGTCTCGGACTCCGACTCCCAAGTGCACTCGGACCCCTTCCGATGTTGCCAATGGACTTGAGCCAAGGGCACCTCCTTGCTCCTTAGAACCTTCATTTTCCGATCCAAAATCGCAATCGGCCTCTCAATATAATTCAGGCTCGCATCCACCTGAATGTCCTCTAATGGTACCACTGCCGTCTCATCGGCTACACACTTCATCAACTGAGATATGTGGAAGGTGTTATGAATCAGGCTCAACTCTGCCGGTAGCTCTAACCGGTAGGCTACCTACCTACTTTGGCGATCACTCTGAAAGGAACAATGTATCGGGCCCCCAACTATCCCCGTTTCTTGAATCGGAGCACCTCTTTCTATGGGGATACCTTCAGGAGGACAAAATCTCAACCTGGAACTCTAGCTCGGATCGTTGCTGATTCGCGTAACTCTTTTGGCGACTCTGGCCTGTCAGTAACCTCTGTCTAACCTGCTGAATCTGCTCGGTCGTCCATAACACTATCTCAGTGCCACCATCACTCGCTACCCTACCTCTCTCCAACAAATGGGACTCCGACACCTCCTCCAAGAAGCTCAAAGGGAGGCGTACGAATACTTGAATGATGGTTGTTGTTATCAGAAAACTCAGCCAAGGGAAAATAAGTGTCTCAACTTCCTCCAAAGTCCATAACACATGCATGCAGCATGTCCTCGAGTATCTGAATCATCCGCTCGCTTTGCCAGTCTGTTTGGGGGTGGTATGAGGTACTGAAATGCAAACAGGTACCCAACTCCTCATGAAATTTCTTCCAATACCTGGAAGTAAATCGCACGTCTCGATCTAACACTATCGAGGTTGGCACTCCATGTCGTGCTACCACATCTCTCATATAAATCTTGGCCAATCACTCTGCAGAAGAGCTCTCACTGATATCGAGGAAGTGAGCACTCTTCGTAAGCCAGTCCATAATCACCCATATCACGTCCACCCCCGCGCAGTTCTCGGTAACTTGGTGATAAAGTACATACAAATCTGTTCCCACTTCCACTGGGGAATCTCTACAGAATGTAAAGGACCATGTGGTCGCTGGTGCTCCGCCTTAACCTGGCGATAGGTCAAGCACCTCTCTACAACCCATGCCACGTCCCTCTTCATACAGGTCTACTAATAGTCTCTATTCAAGTCCGAATACATCTTAGTGGCCCCTGGGTGGATCGAGAATCTCGATCTATGTGCCTCCTCCATCAATATATGCTGAGCTCCACCTGTACATGGCACCTAAATCCAACCTCGAAAAGTCATAAGTCCACGACTATCTGAATAAAGCTCGGAAACCTGACCGACCACACACTCTCTGCTGCGGTTCTTCAGTCTCATAGCCTTTACTCGAGCCTCTCGGATGGTATCTAAGACTGGAGTCATCACCATCATCCTTATACACACATCCCAGATCGGAGCGCTCTTGGCTCTGCGACTCAAGGAATTGGCTACCACATTAGCCTTGCCTGGGTGATATAAGATCTCACAGTCGCAGTCCTTCACTACATCCAGCCATCTCCGCTGTCTCATTTTCAGGTTGCGCTGATCCATTAGGTACTTCAGGCTCTTGTGGTCTGTATATATGGTATACCGGACCCCATACAAATAGTGGTGCCAGATCTTGAGGGCGAATACCATCACCCCTAACTCTAAATCATGGGTGGGATACCTCGTCTCATGAGGCTTCAGCTTCCTCGACGCAAATGCTATCACGTGACCCCTCTGCAACAACACTACACTCATCCGTGAAATATACGCATCACAATAGACTACGAAGTCCTCCACTCCCTCCTAAAGGGCTAACACCAGAGCTTCGCATAACCTCTAGTGAAGAGTCTCGAATGATGCCTGCTGCTCAGGCCTCCAAACAAAAGTAACACCCTTTCGGTTCAATCTGGTGAGAGGGACCGCAATCTTGGAGAAATCCTTGATAAATCTCTGATAGTAGCCAGCCAATCCCAGAAAAATCCTGATCTCAGATGGGGATCTCAGCACCTCAATCTTGGCCGGATCAACCAATATCCCATTCTGATTAACGAGGTGTCTCAAGAACTGGACCTCTCATAACCAGAAATCACACTTGGAGAATTTGACATAAAGCCTGTCCAACCTCAAAACCCCAAGAACCTCTCACAGATGCTCCTTATGTTGCTCTCTGGACCTCGAATACACAAAGATGTCATCGATGAAAACGATCATCGACCGATCCAACATAGGCCTACACACCCGGTTCATGAGATCCATGAACGTTGTCGGTGCATTGGTGAGCACGAAAGGCATCACCAGAAACTCATAATGCCCATAACAAGTTCTAAAGGCCATCTTCTGAATATCCTCCTCGCATACTCTCATCTGGTGATATCCAGATCTGAAATCAATCTTGGAAAACCAAGCTTCCCCCCAGCAACTAATCGAATAAATCGCCGATCCTCAAAAGTGGATAACGGTTCTTAACCGTCAGCTTGTTTAACTCCCGCTAATCTATACACATCTGGTGTGAACCATCCTTCTTCTTGACAAAAAGGATCGGTGCTCCCCACGACGAGCTACTCGGTCTGATAAAACCCTTCCCCAATAGCACCTAAAGCTTAGAGGATAACTCCTGCATCTCAGGCGGCACAAGGTGATAAGGTGCCTTGGCAATAGGCGCCACTCCCGGAACTAAATCAATCTGAAACTCCACTTGCCTCTCAGGAGGCACTCCCGACAACTCCTCAAGAAACATGTCTTGGAACTCACACACTATCGGAACCTTGGAGATAGAACTTGGTCTATCTATAGCAACCCGTTTATCCACCACATACGCCAAAATACCCATACAGCCCTGCTGTATACTTTGTCTCGCTCTGGCAGCCGAGCAAAAAGCCGATCCGGACCTAGTACCCTCGTTGTACACGGTAAGCACTCCCCTACTAGGATCTCATATAGTCAGCATCTGTCGTTCACAGTTGATCATAGCCGCAAATCGACTCAACCAGTCTATTCCCGCAATGACACAGACGTCACCCATCACTATCGACACCAGATCTATCAGGAACTCCACACCAAAAATCTCCAAAACACACCCTCGTAAAACCTTAGTCGCATAAACCGCATGCTCTTCGGCTATAGAAACTCTCAGAGGTCGACCTCAATACCTCTCGCTCGACACTAATGTGACAACTAAAAGCTAAGGACACGAAGGATCGACTCGCAACCGAGTTAAATAGCATCACAACAGGTACAAAACTCACAAGAAAAGTACCTATAAATATACCACAATATAATCATGCACAAATCTCAAAATAATAGGAAAAGAGGGAAATACATACTAGCTACAACATCAGGTGTTGCGCGGACTTCCTCCGTTGTCAGCTGAAAAGCTCTCCCGCGAGCCCCCGGTGTCTCGACCTTCACTAGCCGACTATCTGAAGCACGGATAGCTGCATGAGCAGAACCCTAAATGAGATGAGGGCACTCAGCCTTCCGATGGCCCGTCTGGTTATAATGGAAGCAGACAGAAAATCCCTTGGGGCAGTCCCTCACCATATGCCCCTCCTTACCGTATTTGTAGCAAATCCACGACCGACAAGATCCCTCATGGACCTTGCCGCACTTGCTATAAGTGTAGCCCTTCTGGCCTCCAGTCCTTGAATTAGCGGGCTTAGCGCGCTTAGCCATCGACTGCGGCTATGTCGGTCTCCTATCTTTCCCATGCTGCTCTACCTCCTCCCTGGACTGAATCTCCAAATCAATATCCCTCCTCTTGGCATTGGTCTGCAACACAGCCAATGTATGATAAGACGAGTTTGCTACAAACTCCCAAATGTCTCTCCTCAAGATGCTCAAATACTGACTCACACGCGCCTGCTCAGTGGACACGTGCTTATGGCAGAACAACACCCTCTCATGGAACATCCTCGTAATCTCAGTCACCGACTCTTCTTTTGCTTGAGAGACAGAAACTCCTGTGCCAAACGCCCCCTCTCCTTCTGGGGAACATACTCATCTCAAAACAACTTGATGAACCTTTCCCAAGTCACTGCAACATGATCTGTCGGGGTAAAATTTGTCGTCACAAACTTCCACCAGTCCTTCGCTCCCAAGCAAAGCTGGTTCAGGGCGAACCGAACTCTCAGATGCTCTGGGCACGAACAAGTATAAAAGCATCCCTAAATGTTAGCGATCCATCTCATGGCAACAATCGGATCCTGTGTTCCGTTAAACTCTGGTGGCTTCGTGTTGCTGAACTCTCGGATCCTGTGTTCCGTTAAACTCTGGTGGTAGTAGCAACAGCCACTGTGGCTGCAACAACAGCTACCTTAGTAACAGCAGCGTATCACTCGTCGATAGTCTCAATCAGGGTGGTCTTAATAGACCCAAACATCTCCGGTATAGCCTGTCGAATGGTTGCAGCCACCTCGTCATGGATGATCCTGCGGATTTCCTCATCACTGGTCCCACTACTCTTGGGGTTGTTGCGTGTACCCACCATGATGTCTCTGAAACACAACACAAAAATTATCAGAAACTCGCTCGAGCATACTGAGAGTCGATTCTTGCCCTTATAGGCTCCTTAGTACCCTAAGGATTCTTACTTGGGCTGCTTATAGATTCAGTGCATTCAGTAGTATGGGCCCAATACTACCTTCCACACCACCTGTATTCATCTGAACTCCTCCTCCTAGGATTCTAATTCACAAGTACTCTATCTCTCACAAATATCAGGCTACTCTCTCAGTAGGCTACTCATATGCTCATCTAGGTATCTCTTCCTAGATTATCTCTCGACTCAGAACTCAACACATACTCAGAGCAAATAACTGATAACACTGATCAAAAGCATCTCCCTGGCTAAGGCATCACAAATAGCCCTGGAATATGAAATACCCATCCTACTCTCTAGAACGCATTTCTAATATCTCATAAACATCTCATAAATATCTCAGAACGTAAACAGTTAAGGTGGGAAACCACCGTTCGGGCTCTGGCTGATTGTACATACTGCTCCTTCTCGTTTTCTCTTAGAATCTCTTACTCGGTTTAGAAAAATCATTTCTTTTGAAAATTTTTCTCAAATCCTCAGTTTGGGTCCAGACATACCCGAAGGTGCATCCGAATCCCTCAATCCAAGGCTCTGATACCAACTTCTAACGATGTAGATTTTCAAACCAAAATTTTCATTTTTAAAACACATAAAACTCTTATATTATATTTCATAAAACCACAAGTGTCTTAAATGTTAACATAACTCCACAAATAAAAGTCAATCCCAAAAACCTCAACAAAGTCTCGAACAGGTGTGTACAATCATGCCGACGCCTTCCCACGGTCTTGAGAAGTACCTGAAACACACATCACACAACACGGTAAGCATAAAGCTCAGTGAGTTCCCCAAAATACCACATACACAAATAATAAGCCTCTCATGGATATAACTCGGCATGGACCCTCCGGTCTCATGCGTCTCGGTGTGGACCCTCTAGTCGTGTGTCTTAGTGAGGACCCTCCGGTCTCATAGCTTGGTTTGGACCCTCCGGTCCTGTCTCAGTGGAACCCTCCGGCCCTGCGTACTCATTTACCACCTTTTTCTCAATAAGGGTTTATAAGGTATACATGGTCTTGGGATGTTATAGTTTTTCTCTAAACAGTGAGTTAGCTATCAAGTGAATATGTTAAGTCACATGTGGCAAGGGTTGAATAATCTTAAAGTGATAGATTTGACCCTATTGTGCAACTCTCATTTGACTCTAACCGTTGTAGGGATGAGTCTTTTACTTGAAGGATTATATGAGCCTTGTTGCATGTGATGGTATTCATGAGGTGGTTAGCTGACATTATAGGGAGTTCTTCAGCAGCTGATGGCAGGGTGATGTCGAAAACCTAGGAAGGACTAGGAAGTGTTTCAGTGGGTTCGGATGTGTTAATTAGCAAGTACTTGGGTTACCAATTTGAGAAGGTGACTTAGAGGATTGAGGATGATTCTCAAGGAAAGTATGGGTAGGTGTGGAAGGTAGTAATTCGCCCATACTACTGAAAGCACATTATTCATACTTGAATCGAGGATAGTCACGAAGAATATAAGAAGTATGTGGAGAAGACTCATATCGTAGTGGGCCAGGCGAAGAGGCCCAATACTCAGGATTCACGTTTGGTAGGCCATCCGGTTCGGGGCCGTTGTGCTAAGTGTGGGAGGACACGTGAGGGAAGAGGTTGGGAGACAGGTCTAGGATGTTATAGTTGAGGTCAGATGGGTCATTTTATTAGGGATTGACCTATGGATCGGTTTCAATGTGTTTTCACTGCAACCAGGTGGACCATAAGAAGGCAGACCATCCGAGGTTGAGGGGTGGAGCAGTAAGTGTACCTGCTCCAGTAACCTTAAGGAACACTGACGGTCGTGAGGGTAGAGATGGAGCCCTGACAGCGAGGAGGCGAGCATAGCATATTCAGTTTGGGGGAGGCCATAGTTTCATGAGATGCTATCATGGGTATATTACCTTTGTTTCCTCCATGTATCACTGTCTGTGTAAATGTGCTACCGAATCATGTGTGTGTATGTGTAAGCAGTATGTTGGGTTTAGTTCTTTGTTATTGTCTAATCTATATTATCAAGGATTGGCATATGCGATTTTGCATACCGAGATTCATGAGCGGGATACATCTTGCTGAGTTGGATTCAGTTGGTTTGGTTGTTGTTTTGGTTCATTGATGGGGATAATTTAGGGCTATTGCTTGGGGAATCTATAGACAGATTGGGATGATTAGTTCAACAACGAAGTCAGAATTCATACATGTTAGCAATTGCTCAAGTAGTTATAGTAGTCGTTCTTGGAAGGACCTTTGGGTCCAATCACTACAATTGCTAGGGAAGGAGCTGTAGAAAGGAGATAATGATGGCAGTCACGTGAGTTTGTTTAGACATTGGAAGCAGCAAGGGAATTTTATAACCATAATGGTTGGAGAGGGTTAGTATGCAGAGATCTTTTGGAGAATGGGAAGTTGGAATAGTGATTCGCCAGTTCCGATCAAGAATTATAGTCTTTGACACAAGCATAAAGGACTTGAGGATTTGGTGTTGTATCATGGAAAGTGCTTGGGGGGTTTTTGGACTTGTTGAGATTTCAGGAAGTGTTCGGGTGGATTTCGACTATGTGTGTCATCATTAAGATTGGCTAGTAATGGAACACTAGTTCTTGTAAGCTCAGGTTGTGAATAGACAGGTTATATGGATGTGTGATGGGTTGGAAACCCATCCATTTGTGTGGATTGGAATAGTACAGCCAAATCCAAGTGGGTGAGATCTGTTTGGATTCAAGGATAACATCAAGTTTGGACCAGGAAAAGATCCACATCCTAGTTGAGAGGGAAGCTAGTTCAAGTGGCAGTGAGGATAGAGGTTACCCAAGGTTGAGGGTTGTGTTAGAACCTCTCTGCCTGTTCTTGTCAGATTAAGGCCTAAAGGTTTGAAGCATGACTCGAATACCTGAATGGGGCATAGTCAGATGCGGGTTCGACTCATGATGATAATGGGTGGTATGGTAGGTGGATGTATCAGTAGGGGCCCGATGCCAAGCGGGGCCTGATGAATATACCAGGCAGGGCCCGATGTATGTAGGTATGCATGATACGGTTGGTATGCAAATTGTTGGATCCGAGGCAAGGTTAGGCCTGAATAACACTCGAATAGGTGAGAACTATGGGCGAGGCCTGTTTGGTTATGATAGTGTAGGTGAGACCCGATGGAAATTGGCTTGGGCAAGGTATCAGATCACGTTTAGAGTAGGATGGATCTACTGTAAGTGGTTGGTATCAGTGTGATGGTTAGGCTCAGGTAGCCCTTATTAGCTAGACTCTTAGTTGGAGCCTTGTGGTGGGATCAGATGTGAGACTGCCTATCACGGTTCAGTGGGAGGTTACTATAGATGCAGGAGATCTTGCACATATCAGAAATTTGAATTGTTGGTCGATGTGAGTGTTAGATTGGTCTGGCACCTAGGGGTGATGTTTTCATCAAGATTCACCCTTTAGCTCAATTGAAGGATTCAATTGGTGTCAATAGTTGGTTATGCTATCTTGGGTTTGAGCCATTGTAACAAGCAAGGTAGATCAGCTCTTGTTAGATGGACCCTCGTTCAGGTGTCGCCTGATGTGGGTGTATGGGGGCTATCAGCTCCAGTAAACGGTTGGAAATCCAGTATATCGGTAAATTAGTAGGTAAGTTTGCATCAAGAATGTAATTATGGGGCAATAGATGAACCTGATTGGGACTCGAGTTGGGAGTTGTTATATATATACAAGTTGGCCTTTCGTTAACAAGTTGTGATTAAAGAATGTTCCTGCCAAAAGTATCAGTTGGATGGCTTAGGACAAGAAAGAATGATTCTTAGTAGATTGCAGCAAGAGGTCCTCATGAATTCTGTTTCAGAAATGGTTCTATCAGCGTGGAAGTCAGGAAAGCTATGGGATTTTGAAATTTATAGCAATAACATGTATGTTCAACAATTAAAGGATCAATGATTTGTTCAACATTAAGGGGTTTTGTTCGGATCGTTGGTTTCCAAGAAAGTGGTAAGGAGTGATTTCGAGGACGAAATCTAATTTAAGTGGGGGAGAATTGTAACACCCTGTTTCGAATTGTTTCATAATTCGGGGCCGTGATCCGAAGACCAGTTATCATAAGGAATTGGTCATTGGGGCAAACAGAGATTTTGACCCATTTGGATGTGGGTAATGTAGATTAGTTAATCTGAGAGTTCAGTTGGTGCTTTAGAGCCCAAAGGTACAACCGTAAAGTGAAACTTCGGGCCTTTTATGCATTTTGAATTTACATTCGGAACATTTTAAGGCAAAGGAGAGTTTATAGGGTTATAGAGCTTCTCATTACCTTTCCATGGATATAAAGATCGTCACAATCAGAGTTAAAACAAAAACGTTACGACCGTTAGCCGGTTACACGGGGCGTATGGGGAGTACGCAAGATGTACTAGGGAATCCCTAGTACGTTGGACGTACTCAACATGTACGTTGGGCATACTAGGTCATCCCTAGTACGTTGGGTGAAAATTCAGTACGCAGGTCGTACGCGATCAGTGCCTAAACCCTATTTTCATGGTATGAGCCCTATTTAAGCTCCTTAACTTCCCTAAACCCACTCCATTATCAGCCTCCACCTCTCCAACACCCTGTCTTGAAAACCTAACCCTAGATTGAGCCTTGTGGTTAAAAAGAAGGTGTTTTTAAGTTCTTTGGAGTGTTCTTGGTGCACCTTGGAAAAGAAGGAACTCATAGAAGAAGTGTTGGTTGCGTTGGAGCTTGTAGATCCAGACTTTGTTCACCTTGATATTTCTTTTAAAGGTATAAAGTTTGAATCTTGATGATGATATTGTTAGATCTAGCTAGTTTTGAGTGTTACGAGCTTTTGGTCACTTTAAGTGCATAATGTTTAGATCTTGAAAGTTTGTGACCTTGTTATGAATAAAGTTGGAAACTTTATCCATCTAAACATCATTTTGATTTAGATATGATGGTTGGAGATTTGGACTTAATGGATTAAATTGAAGAAAGATGGACTTTTTGGTCCCTTTAAGACTTAAAGACTAGATATTGTTTGTTGGGACCATTCTAATGGATAAAGTTGGAAACTTTATCCATTATGGAGCTATTATGAATCATAAAAATGTTTTCTTGGTTGTTTCCTTAGAACCATGCAAGAGTTAAGTGGTTTTGAGTTTTGTGAAAGTAAGGATTTTGGAGATTTAACCGTCTTTATCTATACAAAGGTTTGAAGGTTTTGAGTTTATGGTTTAAGACATCATTTAGGGTTAAGATAAGAGTTAAGATAACTTGACTTAACCCAATAAGAGCTTAATGGTGAGTTTTGGCCTCTGATGAGTACGTTGAGTGTATGTAGGAATACGCTCAGCGTAGTGCTTAGACGGTGCATCAAGAACTTATACATTGTGCTTTGTGGCTGAGTATGTGGGGCGTAAGTCTCTGGTACACAGGGCGTACTCCTCAGGATGGACATTATGGGCTTTTAGGGATTGGACCTTGTGGGGCCATTAGACTTTTGACTTTAGGTCATGGATTGACCGGTGGTGTTGTTGGTATTGGTCCCATGATAGTTGTTGCGCAAATTAGGAAATTAGGCCATATTGGGCCTTGGGTTGCCATTAAGGAAATTGGGCTTTTGGAGAGAATAGGTTGGGCCCAGGTTTTGGACCAAGTAAGGAAAGGGTAAATTGGTCTTCTACACTAGTTATGGATTAAGTGGCTTTGATTCTTATTTTGGGTATTAATTGGATAATTATTTGATGGTGCTAGTGCGCAGGGATTTCCTGATCAGCAGACTAAGAATTCATTGGGAGATTCAACGACTTGAGGTGAGTTTCCTCACCATGTTTAGCGGGTGGAAGGCACCAATGTAGGCCCATGGTTTTTTATGTTAGGATGCTAGATGTCTATGTGACTCTTGCATGTGTATATGCTAATATGCTTACTGGGCGGGCCCCGATGGGTATTCTTTATCCTATTACCTTTGTTATATAACTATTTTCGTATGTTGGATGGGGCCCATTATGCGGGTTATGGCGACGCCCTTTATACTTAGTGGGTGGAGCCCGTTGTGCGAGTTAGAGCGAGATCCATTATACTCAGTGGGTGGGGCCCGTTATGCGAGTTATGCCAAGGCCAATTATATGTTTGATATGTATGGTATGTGGCATTTTGGAGAACTCACTAAGCTTCATGCTTACGATTTTTCATCTTTTGGTTTCATGTGTTGCCAGTTCAATAGGGAAGGGCCGGCATGATTACAGCGCATCCACCTACGTTCCTTTGAACATCCTTTGTGCATAAAAGTTTCTAACTTTCTTATCTATTATTCAACCCCTAATATGGAAACATTACATATTTTCCATATGACAACTCATTATTAATAGACTCCTCTCTATTCATAATAATGTCAATATGGTCCATCCATTACTATACTTCCCACCGTCCTTAAGCGACCAATCCTTAGCGAACCTTGGATTATCCATAACAGATGTTTAACCACTTTAGTCATATCTGGTTCTATTCCTTTTTCCCTCTTAATTCCCTAGGCATTTGGAAAATTAGAACATGAGAATATTATAGCCAAGGTTGTAAAAATCGCTCAACGTTAGCTAGTCGGTGGACCGGGGTTAAGGGATTAATCGGCTAAGCGGAGATTAATCGGGGGATTAATCGAAGACCATTAATTGCTACTTTGTTAGATTTTAAAAAATTAAATATGACTAATATCATATAAAAGTTCTTAAATTCCACTAATATCATAGCAAAATAGGTTAATATGATAAATACAACACTAATCATACCTCAAATAGTTTTTATTGAGATATAAATTCTTCAAAGTGTTAAAATTTCATCGGGTTCAACTATTTCAGTCAGTGTCTATGCATGGATTAATCGCTAGGAGCTCTCTAATCGGTCGAGTAGCGCCTAAGGATTAATCGGAACCTAATCGGGATTTTTACAACATTGATTATAGCATATGCAATTGATCCTATACCCGAAGCATATGGGACACGATTCATAATGTCTAACATAAAGACATGATACTTGATCATTCTTTTGCTATAATATTTCTATTTGTCATGTTCTCATAATTCGAATTATGAAGAGGGATTTCGTAATCATAATCAAAATTTGAGAACACAATTATCATTTCCATATATATAATTTCCTTATGTTGAACCATTCCAACATAACATTCATATATATATTTGACTAAATTTGATTAAAAACTCAATTTAAGCTTTTAGATTTTGAAATGAAGTTTGAATTCCTCTCCCTTAATTATAGCAAAACAACTTTTCAAACCCTACATCTTTGCAAATCGAAACTTTCGTTTTCTATAATTAATACTGCTAACTTGCAACACTTTCCATAATAATCATGCTCCCATTATCATAATAATTATTATCTTACTAGCATAACACTTATACTCCCACTAACTTTGACATCTACCCAGAAATCAGATGTACTTCTAGAAATCAATACTTATTGACTTTCATTCCAAAGTTCAGATTTCTGATACGAGATGATTCGATAAGACCTTATCTAGGCTTCTCAAAATCACACACCTTTCCTTAATTAGCTTCCATGTGTGTCTTAACATTTTAGAACTTACAACAATAAGTCCCAAATGTTTAGACCTTTTCCATTTCTCACAATTCGGACTATGAAGAGGGATGTTGTAATCATAATCAAATTTGAGAATGCAAATAATACAATTGCTATCTCCTTAAAATCTACTTAGTGAAAGTGTTTACCTCACAATCATTTTCATAAATTGGGGAGAAACCTTATGAAACTTAGATTTTATGGTGTATGTGTTCCTATCCATGTGAATTTGTCATAACCATAATCACAAGACAAGGTTAGTGAAAAATCCAAACTCATATGGACTGAATTTGTTCAATCTTAATTTCTTGCCACCTGGCAGCACAAGGGCCTACCATTGCTTCCAAGCTACTATGCTAACAACTAAGAACTCATTGAACTCACATGCATAGTCAACTTTAACTGGAATGGGCACAGAAACAAGAATATGTCAACACGACATGTTACAAACCTCAAGTCGTGTGCTAGTGTTTAACAATAGGTTTACTCTTGATTGGTTCTTGAAACTTTCAAGATCTTTAAGACTCCCACTGACCTCTAGACATATAAGACTCTCTTTTCAAGAACCATTCCTTGACAAACAAATATTCAAAAGTTAGTGCCGATTCTAATCAAGACTAACACTTCACACAATTGGTCTTAATTTGTCTTTGTTTTATCCAAAACATCACAACTTACCAATTTCAAATGTACACGATTAGAAAACATTTTACTCTACATTTGATAAGTGTTATAAACCTTTCTTAAGATTATGTCACTCAAGTTACAATTTTGGAGTATGACTCTAAGCCTTGTTCTTGGAACGAAGTATGACTCGTCTTCTAGATTTAACCATTTCAAAAATTCACGATTCCTCTTCTTAGCCATAGAAATGCACTAAGATGTCCTTAGATAATCAATTGTGATATGGTTTTCATAGTCATTAAGATGATCATAAAGCACGATACTCAAGTACGCTCCCATCTTTTCAGATTGGAGAAACTTCTATCTTTCTGCCTAATTTGATTCTTCTTATTCGTTCTGCTACACAATGAAACTTTTCCAATGTTCAGAATTATACTTAAACTTGTAAGTATAATCATATTTACTAAACTTTTGTAAATCATGATGAATAGTCTTATCGTTCTTTGTGGTGGACCTGACCAACACCCACCCAGTGTACCCGATCCCCTAGTCCTTCACTTGAGTCACATATACATGTGAACATGGAATTAGTCTTAATTTTCAAAAATTCTCATTCATCACACAATACAAGTTGCATGATTCCAATTTTATATCCAATTGAAACTTGGGTGATGAGAATCTTTCCGTATTTGGTAAATTTTGACACTACCACAAACGAAAGAATCAAATTCATATTGCTAACATAGAAACATACAAACATCAATTTTCACAAATGTCATTGCAAGGAGATATAAAAATAAAAACAATTTTTTTTTATATATTTATAAAATACGGGAAAACTTTTTTCTTACGATGCAATTACAAATGAAAACTAAGTTATTACAAATTTCTAGGCAATTTATCATAACTCCTAAGCAGCAGCTCAAAAATCCGATCATCGAACCATGCGATTGAAACCCATCTTCGCGACCAGATTCAACATACTCTTCCTTTAAGCTTCCTTCCTTTTTCATGATCCTACAAAACCTCAAAATGCAACCTTGTCACATCATGTATTAAGAATCAACAATCAAGAACTTAATAGAGTCCGACTGTAGACTTACCTGAAGCAGAGTCAAACCTTTTTGATCCTACATTCTCTCAGATCTTTTAGGTAGTCAGGGCAGCTTCGCTTCCAATTTCCCTTCAAATAACAGTAGAAACAAATGGATTGTTTTGCATTGGCACATGGGACAATCACATACTTAGACTTTCTCTTTAACATTTGGTCAACCGGGTTGACTATGGCCGATCCCTTTCCACTGAGAAGATAAATCTTTTCTAGACTTCCAATGTTACCATTACCAATGTCCATGCAAGTTTGAGAAGTAGATCTTCCAATCAAATTTGCTTCTCCAGTGCGCCGAATCATTTTTGATTCAGCAGCAACGAGTAAATAGGTAAGATCAATAAGGGTCATGTTGTGGTCTGTCACATATTAGTCCTTAATGAACTCACTATATGACTCAGGAAGTGATTCAAGAACTCAGTTAATAGCCAACTTCCTTGGGAACACGACACCCAACATCCTTAGCCTGTTAATGTGTGACTTCATATCCATGACATGTGCACATACAAACTTTCCATCTTGGTGTTTACTTGCCAATAGGGCTTGAATGACCTTGAATTTTTCAAGTCTTTGAACTTGTGGGTTAGGGATAATAATTGGAGGAGGTGGAAGAAGTGAAGTATGATTTCCATTTCCTCTAATGTATGACAAAGGGATTAATCTTTCACCTTGATCGCCATGTGGGATATCATCTTCAAGAGGAAAGCTTGTTCCAAAAGATTTGTGAAGACCATAGTTGTTTGGACTAGACATGTACAATGGGAGAAATTCAAGTTAGTTGATTTAATTCCTTAATATAACACCCAAATGAAATATTAAGGCTAGGACCCAGCACAATATTTTACAATTCGGAAGAGGGATGTCATAATCCTATTGCAAAATATTTGAAGGTTGGTAAATGACGATTTACCAATTTCCACCATGTAAAACGAAATTGATAATTAAGTTTTAAATGGATTGAAATTCCTAGATCCTTTTCTATGGCATGTTTAAATCTCGATTGTGCCCTTCAAGTTTGTGACTCCGATGCCGAGGATCACAAACAAGGTGTGAATAACCATGCAAATTGGCTTGGTACACCCAATGTTACAACCACCTAATCAATGTGCCGGTTAACCACACACGCTCCATTGATCTATGATTAACATTAGGCTGCCCTTTACCATGCACTGTCAGCCCCAGATTAGTGTGTCAGTTAACCACGCATGCTCCACTAATGACTTAACAAGGTTCAAACTGCAAGTTCATGGGTTAGCACCAAATTCACATTTTCCTAAGTAACTAAGATTAGGAATTTAAAAGTGTTTAGTTACTTAGTTTTTCATTATACTTTTAATGAGAATTAATGTCCTGTTAAACCCATTAAACTGCCATTTTAATGGGTGAGAGTGGACACCCATTAAACTGCCATTTTATAGGCAGTAACTTAATACCCCCCTTATAGACCGACTTCGTGAATTAGACCTACTAACGGTAAGACTGACTTTACTCTTATATATATATATATATATATATATATATATATATATATATATATATATATATATATATATATTATAATAGTTTAAGGATTGAATTTTTAACTTTAAAAATTCTAGGGTTCGGAACTAAATGTTTCAAAGTGAAACTTCGCATTTACAAATTCCAAAACTTGAGGGCAAGTTTTGAACTATTCAAAAACTTTTGGTTTTCATAACTTATGAGTTTAATATAGGTTTTTATGAAAAGACTCTTCACATTCCATAACTTGAGGACAAGTTATGGAGTTCATAAAACATTTATGTAATAGACTCTTCAAGTTCCATAACTTGAGGACAAGTTATGGAAGATTTAAAACCATTTTATGATGACATTTAAAAATGAGACTTTTCACTTTCCATAACTTGAATACAAGTTATGGATTTCACCAAAATCAATTAGATCAAAAATTCCAACTAACAAAATGAAACAATTTACCTATTATCTAATTAAACTCATAAGTTAAGATAATTCATATCAAACAAGTTTCAAGAAATTAGCCTAATCATATATACTAATACAAATCATGAAACTTTGACAATTATCTTTTATTTGGATGAGAATTGTCATTACCATATCAACAAAATCAGATTTTATGAACTAAAACATTTTGTGGTGATGATTCTAATCCAAAACAGGCCAAAAAAACTCGAAAAACTGCCCGCTGGAGCACCAACTCGGCGAGTACATGAATTGGACTCGTCGAGTTGGACTTTTTATGTTTAGACTCGGCGAGTCCCCCAGTGGACTCAGCGAGTTCACTGTCCAGAATGCAGAAAATCGATTTTTAAACATTGAAAATTACATTTGTATCAAATATAATAGAAAACAATCCTAGTATCTAATTTCACTGATGGGTTTTAGTATACTACAACATCCTATGATGCACATACAACCCTAAATGCTTTGGATCTATGTTTTCTCTAATTATACATGCAATATTGTTTCCAAAGCATTTAGCCTACAACTAGCATGCAAATGAAATAATCAACATAAAAGAGAGTTATAGAATTACCACTTGGTTGTAGCTTGTAGAACTTCTTGAGTTTGGCCTTTAATAACTTAATGCCCCAAGTTTTGCACCTCAAATGGAATCACAACACACCTAGAACAAAGGAGACTTTTGAGAGAGTATTTCTTGCTCCAAAATCGACTCAATGATCTCCAAGAACACTAGTGTTCCATGTTGAATGCTAAGAGGCTTCTTATATAGTATGGCAAGATTAGGGTTACACCATGTAAACCCTAATGTGAATGACCTTCCATATTACTTAGGCTCCACGGGTTTAAAACCCCGTGGATCATCCATGGGTTGTCACTTGTGTTTAGCCCAACATAAGGAATCATCGATCATTGGCCAACACCATAAGAATGAATGATTACCAATCAATCCCCATATATTTAGTTAGTCTCTCTTGATCAAAAAATTAATTCCAAATTAATTCTTGAACAATACTAATTAAATAATATGATTTCATGTTAATATATTAGAACTTATAATATATTAATAAGTCATAAATAACCTCTTCTCAAAAGTCCATCCTATCAAATTATCCTAGTGATATGCAACCCAAATGGACCATGCTACTCTCGGTTCAAGTACATACCAATTATAGTTATGGGCTTAGACACCTAATCCAACGTTATTTGCTAAGATCTTGCTAGTTACAGGGTTTGTGTACATTGTTGGTCTCATAGTCTTGGTTTAGTTGAGTATGAGCTACTTCAGGCCCTAGATTAAGATTATGGATTCATAAAAATGAAAGCTTGGCCACTCTCATTAAGCCATGCATGAGTTTTGGAGACTTGGATGACTTTTGGGCCTAGAATTTTAATTTTATACCCTTTTGTATGCATGCAAATGGATAAAGTCAGAGACTTGATCCATTGAGACGTCCCTTATTGTCGAGATATGAAGTTTGATGAGTTGGCTTTCTACATTAAGGACATAATAAAGGAATTTGAGTTAAGTGCGAGTACGAGAGGTGTACAAGTGGGTACGCAACACGTACCTCCTGTTTTTCCCGTAAAAGTCAATCAACCCTCTACATGGGGCGTAGAGTGTGTCACACCCCCAAACCGAAACGTCGGAAACATTCGGGGGTGGAGGACGTCATGTACAGTATCACAACAATTGCATCATAGTAATCAAAGTAAACACAACCATTACATTGAAAATATAGGTATTTACATCGGTTTGTTACATAGTTTGTATTCACCGAAAGTATAGCAAAAAGTAAAAGACGTGACTTTATACGGTCCGTCTTCTCAAAAGTTGCGGGAGTACCTGTCTAGTAATTCCCTGAGAATATAAGTGATTTTAAAAGAGTATTAGCATTAAGACGGTGAGTTCATAAGAATGTTTTTGAAGTGAAAACCTGTCATTGAATCTATAAAAATGTTTGTATGCTTCCCATGAAAATCCAATATTTTCTAACATATGTGTTTGTTATTGTGTTCTGTAGTAGTGTATATATAATATACTAGTTCATATTCCTGGTTATTACCAGCTGTATTGTATATAGTAGTTTTGAATGAAAACCCTTTTGTATGAAAACCCCGGTTACCACATATATGTATAGTAGTTTTATTAATTAAAATAAAAATAATGAAGAATGAATTCCTATAAACAAAGGTTACTTTATACTATTGTGAGTTCATATAACCATGGTTGATATGGCTGATGACCTCTGCGACGTTCCTCAGGTGTCGGACATTATGATATTTGTCACCCCAGGCATTCCTGCCTAACTGCAGCTAGCAGTTTAGGTGTGGGATTATCAGTCCTGAAAAGATCTATTCACAAATCTCACGCTCTCCCTCCAGGAGACTCTGGTTACACTAAATGATAGGATTTATTCCATACCCCGGAGGATACAATTGAAGAGATGTCTCACAATCCTGTATTAACTAGTTTACGTCTAGTTTGTATGGTTCTCTTGTATTTGAATCCTTTTGTATACCTTCTAGATTAATAATAATTATACTTAAATAATTATTTAGTGTTGTACTCTTGTAATCTGAAAGTAGTAATCATAAACTAAGTCTGTCAAAGTTTATATGTCTGTTAATGTATAAGCTCTGAAATTATAGAATTGTGTATTGAAATCCCAAACTATACCTATTATAGTTTGCTGGTTTGTTATGTACTTGTTTCATGTATTGATATGAAAACTATGCAATTATGATTGTAAGTTGAAAACGTCCCTTACGCTCCGCATGTTACAAAAGGGATAAAATATCTAAATATTTTATAAAATGTGGAAATCATTTAATTGTATCAATTGCATAAGTTTTAAACATTTTAAAATTATTTTGTATAAGTTCACAAAATCATTTGTGTTTGGCTTGTATCCCCCTGAAAATGTTAAAAATAGTAAAAGCATAAGGGTATGAACTAACCATTAGTTGCGTGAAAGTGTCGGACAACGAAACTAGAAATGAAGACCCTCAGGTTGATGTACGCGACACTTAACGGGATCCTAATAACATTTAAATACATATGTGCATTTTATTAGCGAAACGATTAATTATAGTGTTGGAAAAACACTTGCTTTTGGTTTAGGAATGCTACCGGGACTCGATTGAATCAGAAAAAGCAGGTTTTCAGCCAAGTTCACGACTTAGGAAGGTTTGCGGCCGTGAACTGTTCTTGGGTGTGAACGGTTCTCGGCCTTGATCAGTGTTCTTGAAGCAGATATGAAGGTTTGAAGGGTTCACGGCCGTGAACTGATTTCGGCCCTTGAAGATTCGAATATTTGACGGATATGCGGCCGTGAACTAAAGAACACCAATACTGAATGTGACATCCCCATTTTCACGGCCAGAAAAGACCGATTTTGTTTATGCTTTATAAAAATCAAAGTACCTCTTTTAAATTGGCAATTTGAAACACGAAGACACGAATCTGTGAGAGACACGACACGACACAAATACACGACACGAATACATCTTAAAAATTGAGATAAAGCTTATTTCTCATCGTGTAATCGTATCGTGTCAAAATTCAAGGCCAAAAATTTCATTTTTAATTAGGTTATTACATAAAACCAAAGTATGAATAATCAAAATATAATATTATGAAACCATATCAGAGTATAATCCCAAGGATCTCGTGTGCGGAAAACATAGTGTGATGCGCTGCGACCATGCATGCTCCTTTCCTTTGAAACAAAGTACCTGAAACCAAAAATATAAACCGTAAGCACGAAGCTTAGTGAGCTCCCCCATCATACCACATACCACATAATACCATCGATATCTTTCAACCGGTAACCGGGGACTATTTCACCCCTATCACTATCACATAATAATATGTCATAAACATAGTAATCACGTAGTAAGATAATAAGCATGCTGATCACATACTAACATATCATAAACATACTGATCACATACTAACATATCATAAACATACAGATAAGCATTGCACGGGTTCTGTATACCCCTTCAGTATCTTTCAACTGGTAACTGCCATCGGTATGTTTCAACCGGTATCTGTCATCAGTATCTTTCAACCGGTATCCGCCATCGGTATCTTTCAACCGGTAACTGGGGACTATTTCACCCCCTACCACTATCATATAATACCATGATATAACAGTCACGCATTTCTGGGGTACTGACCTACCCTTCGATCCTAACAACCGAGTCGGGGAAAAACTATTCCCTGCTACTACCACTAACATATATAGCATATCACATAAGCATATCACATAAACATATCTCATTAGCACATCACATAAGCATATCTCATGAGCATATAACATAAACATACCAAGATAATTATCACAAAGACAATTATCTACCAACTACCCCTGTTGGTGGGCCGGCATTGTGGCCTTAGACCCACCTCTACTGGAAGGTAACTCACCTTACACTGCTGAAGTCCCGTAGACACATTCCCACACTGCTGAAGTTCCGCAGACTCAACCCCAGCTGCTGGATGACAGATTCCCGAACTGTCAATACCAAAATAACACTCAATTAATAACTGGGTTCTACTACATAACCATAACACATACTTGGATAATTACTACAATACCCCAAGCTTGGCGTAATCAAGCCCAAGGCCAATCCATAGGCCCAAAGTCAACTAGGAATCAAAGCCCAGCATATGGCCCAATTTTCCAAATTGGGCCCATGCCTACACATGGTCTTATTCTAAGGCCCAATATCATATAATCATTAAGGCCCAACTATGGCCCAATTTTCCAAATTGGGCCCAACCCCTTACATGGGCCTTGCCCTAGGCCCATTAAATTATTTCAGTCCACATGATTATTCTTGGATGGCCCATTAATAATCTAATCATCAAGGCCCAACAATAAACCCAAGTGAAGTTAGGGTTTCTCATAAAATGCCGATTAGGGTTAAGTTTCCTACTTAACCCATTAAGGACTCAATCCAATAAGGGCTTAATCCATTAAGTCCAATATTGCTTAGATTAGTTTTTGCCAATGGTTATTATTTAATATCTCCAGTTATTAAATAATTCCCGTGCGTGTCCCGATTAATTCTCAAAATTAAGGTTTTATCGTCATTAGGGTTTCCAACCCAAATACTAGTCCATTTATTAATTTGTTGGGTTTTTAGGTCAATTAGGGCTTTATTGGGCCTATTAAGCCCACTATAATAATATTAAAGCCCATTAGGGTTTTCATTAAGCCCATTAGAGTCCATTAAGCTTTATTGGGCCCATTTGAGCTTACAAGGACCACTAGGGTTTCAAGCACCCCTCCCAAACGAATCAACTGACAAGGCAAACACATCGCCACCCGACACGGCGGCCGGTGGCGGCAGCCACCACCCTAAGGTGGTGGTTTTCCATTTTCTTTTCATTTCTCTTCTTTTTGTTACATTTTACATTTCTAAAACCCCAAATAATCACACACACAAACACTAACACAACCACATATACATAGCAACCTAGTGGCGACCAACGGTGGTGAATGGCGGCAGCCACCACCTCACGGTTAAAGTGATGATTCCAAACTCGGGAAGGACTTTGCTTTTAACGATTCTATTTTCCTTCGACGAAACCTAGCATTATGATCGCTAAGTTTTAGTCTAATCTTTATTGCGACTAATTATTAGTCTAGATTCATCATTAAATCAAAGTCTACTTTCATGATCTATCAATTAAAGAACAACCAGGTAGGATCATATCGGAGGTAGGGTCTGTTTGGTATACGAAGTATACTATTTGGAAATCTCACTTTAAACACCTCTCTAAATCACAGCCTACACATCATTCCCGTAAGTAGATCAATTAGTATAACGACTTTGAAGAGCCTTCGTGCGCTCCGGGGCTTTTTTCTAGCGCTTGAGAAGTTTCCTAGGCTTTAGGAGGGTTTAGGGAGTCTAGAGAGAAGTTATAGAGAGAAATAAAGGCTTATGATGTGAAGAAAGTATGAAGGATTCATCCTTTATTTATAGAGATTTTATCTTAGAGTAGCCCCTTGTTAGGTCCAGTTAGTGTTGCGTCTTGGGCTCCTTAGCTAGTCCAGTTTAGTCTCAGGTATGGGCCTGTCGATGCGTGAGTTATTTTGTAGGGTTTATTATTTATAGATGCTTGCATGCATTCTAGAACGTAAGATTTGATAGAGTTTTTCATAGCCTACACAGTTCTTATCTTTTGTAACCCTAATATCCTCTACAGTGGAAGTTTTTCATCGAGCTCTGCTGAGGATTGAGTTAATTGAATCATTCGAATCATTCAGATTCATTCTTGTGTTTTTATCTTACTGTTATTACTTTCTTGATTTGCTTGTTATAAGATCTAATCGATCAAGAGTTTTATAAACTCATCAATTGGTATTAGAGTAGGAGGCTGTGTAACACATACACATCTCTTCTGTGAAAGAAGTGATTAGGGTTATTCCGCATTAACTGATATTTATTGAGCCGTCACTCCATAATTGACGTATCTCATTATTTATTCGTTTTGCCCTAATATTACATATTACAAGTCTGATCTTGCAACAGGTTAAACGATCAAGCATGGACGATTCTCAATCTAATCCTATCAACATCTCAAATAGTATTGGACCAACAAAAAAGATTCCAATTCTTTACACTCATGATTATGAGGTATGGGTGCATCATTTTGAATACTATGTCATCGGATCTGAAGATAATGGGTATCTTATATGGGAAGTTATTGTATCTGGACCATTTGCTCATTCAGGAACATCCATAATCATTAAAACTCAGAAAGAGTATAATGATCTGTTAAAAGATGTGAAATACGTTTCTCAAGACGAAAAGGAGAAGTTTCAATGCAACATCAAAGCATTGAGACTTATCCGATTCGCTCTTCAGTCTGACACATTTAGGTTGGTGAGTTCCTGCAGTACAGCTAAAGAAATATGGGATCGGCTGCGAGAGCTGTATTCTACAGATGAAGATTTGGAACACTCAATTCAGACCTTGCTTTTGTCTGAGTTTGGTGAGTTCAAGCAAAACTCCGGTGAGTCTATTACACAAACGTTTGATCGCTTCAATCATCTTCTCAGCAAGATGATCAAACATGATATCGAAAGGAAGCTGATTGAACAGAAGGTCACCTTTCTGAATGGCTTAAGATCCGAATGGAGAGCTGTTGTGTCTACAGTTAAAGCTCACGAGCCGTTCAGGTCATATTCGCTGGCAAAACTGGTGCGAATTCTGAAATCCCAAGAAAAGATAGTGATGCAAGAAAAGAGTGTGGTCTCAAATTTGGGGTCCTTGGCCCTCCTGTCTAAAAACAAGAATGTAATAGAAGATGAAGATCTGAACTTGGAGGACTACGATCTAACTTCAGAAGATTATGCTATGATGGTGTCCAATCCAAAAAGGTTCATCAAGAAGAGGTTTCCTACCAATAAGAACCGAAATTGGTAGGGAAGCTACGGTTCAGAAAAAGTAAGGGAGGAGCCGAAGACTGAGGAACCAAAGAAAGAGGCAAAGGTTGAAGGACATTCTGGTGTCAACTGCTATTACTATGGAGGAAAGAATCATTATGCCAAAGATTGTGTTCTGAAGAAAATGGCAGAGAAAGATGAGGAGAAAGATGAAGAGGCAATCCTGATGAAAAAGCTAGAAAAGATTAAGAGAAAGAAAGCTACTACTAATCCTTCTATGAATGCTCTTATTGTACAGGGTTCGGCAGAGGATGACGAGTTCGGTGGTGTACAAGTGTGGTCGACCGACTCAGAAGATGATGAGGTGAGAAAGCCTTCGCATGGAAAGGCGTATGTCGCAAGAGGTGGTGAAAGCGGTGGAAAGTGTCTGATGGTGACTGACGTATCTCACATGAGGGGATACAATACAGGTGGTGGAAATGAGGACACCAAGGAGCGAGAGGACTTATGCTTTACAGCAAAACCTCTCAGTGTGCAGATCAATGAACTTGATGAATTGATCAAGAAGGTACAATCTCTTTTTATTTCGTTCAAAATTCCATAGAAATCATATGAAAAGGAATTAAGTAGCTTAAATTCTAGAATCTCAAATCTGGATAGTTGTTTAAATCAAACATGGGTCACCAATTCTAACCTAACTGACCAGATAAGCAGGGTGTCATCCATGAGTGAGGAACGAAGGATGTGGATTGAGCAGAAGGAGTCGGAGCTGATTAAGTCTAAAGATGAAAACATTTATTTGCAAAGAGACAATCTGAAACTTTTAAAACAAAGAAATGGTTTTTGTTTGATTGCTAAAAGACTTTATGATAACATTACTCAACTGCATCTGAATTGTGAAATAGGGTAGAAAATACATCGCATGATTTTACCCTTTCTTGAGTTTAAGGAGGATGAAATCGATGCTGAAGCATACAACTGTGAAAGTGTTGTATTGTCTAATGATGTGAATCCTACTTATATGTACGGTCTGGACAAAATAGAATCTTTTATAAAGTCCAAAGACCATAAGGACATGCTGAAAAATCTTTTGGATGAAAACGATAAGTTGGAACTAAGAACCGAAACCATACAAAAATTTGACTTATTGAGTGCCAAGTTAAGTTCAGAAAATAAAATTGATGTTGAAAACGCATCTGAACTTAATGAGGACGATAACATGAGTGAAATTTCTGTAGAGGTTGAAGTTGACTGTTCTGAGTTTGTCAAGAGCGAACCCGAAAACCACAAAAACCTAATTTCTGAAAATTCTGTGGAATTCGCTCGTTTGTCCAAGAATAAGTCCCCAGCCCTCAAAGAAAAATCTCTTGTGTTTCAGAAGGTTAGAACTACTCCAAATCAGGTGTATAAAGTCACAGGAGTAACCGAACATCAAACAGCCGAACTCACTACCATAGTGAACGAAGATAACGCAGATGGTTGTGATGAGTTCTTCTGGTCAGCTCCTATAGATAATGCCGACGAAACAGTTGGTTTGTCAGAGCGAAGGAAAACAAAAGGAAGATATGTACCAGAGCCGCTGAATAAGCCTGACAACTTTGACGTGCCAAGCACAAGTGGCACTAAAGAAATACCTGTAGAAGAAGTCAACTCCACAATCGAAACCTCATCTACGACGAACGAACCTGCTGTCAAGAAGCTAAAGCAAAAGGCTAATATCCATAGACAACCGAAATAGGTGAAAAATCAAAAGCAGCAAAGAAACCTAAGGTACAAAAAGAATCTCTCAGAGCGAAAGCAGTTTTGACGCTCTCAAAACACTCATTTCTCTTATCATGATAGAAATTCAAAGTCAGAGAAAAAGATTTTCGGGCCGCATGAGGAACAGAACCGAAAGGTTAGGTTCGGTCCTGAGAGCAACAACAACCGAAAGGTTAGATTCGGTCCCGAGAGCAACAGCAACCGAAAGGATAGGTTCGGTCACGAAGGCAAAAGCTACCGAAGGTCCAGGTTCGATCCCTCAAATGACCAAAAACAAAAGGGTCATTTAGAACCTCAAGTCAGGAAAAACTCCCAGTCTAAATTTCACCCATTCTAATTCTTCTCATTCTCAATTCTCTTCTAAACCCTATTCTGTTCCTGCACAAAATTCAAAATCATCAACGAACTTGAAAGGAAAATCGAAGATTTCCTCAGTCCAGGAAGACGAAAAGCAGACTAATGCCCAAACACCAAAATCTAAAACCAAAACGTTTGTAACTAACCCTAACAAAATCAAAGTTTTCACTATTAAGAGGAAAGATGAAACAACATTAATAAAAAGAACATATCTTGTTGATGTTTCTCTTACTATTCCTGTTCCTGTGAAAGGCTCACGTGGACCCAAGAAACTTTGGGTTCCTAAATCTGCTTAATTTTTGCAGGTTATAAGTGACGAGCAGTTCGACGAAGAATGGTACATTGACAGTGGCTGCTCACGTCACATGCCAGGAAGGAAGGAAGAGCTAAGGGAGTTTCGATCTCTTCAAAATGGTGGGAATGTCAAGTTCAGCAACAACTCTTATGGAACGATAAAGGGTTATGGGATGATAACCAATGGAGACTTTACAATAAGAAAGGTGGCGTACGTTGAAGGGTTGCAGCACAATCTCATCAGTGTATCTCAACTGGTGGGCGGTACCGGTCTCAAGGTTTCATTCGACGACGAAGGTTTAGAGATTATAGAGAAGAAATCCAACAAGGTCATTCTTAAATCAGACCAAAAAGGTGAAATGTTTCCTCTCAATCTCAAACCAATCAAAGGAAATCCAGCTATATGCCTCTTGTCCAAAGCTCATTCTGACAAAAGCTGGTTGTGGCACCGAAGGCTCTCACATCTCAACTTCAAAGACATCAACAAGCTTGTCACCGGAGGTCATGTTCGGGGTCTTCCATTGCTCAAGTTTGATCGAGAACACTTGTGCGCTGCATGTGAAATGGGGAAACAAAGTCGTCAAAGTCACCCATCCATCATAAAAACAAAAGTTGTTGAACCACTTGAGTTGCTTCACATTGACTTGTGTGGTCCATCATCAATCGAAAGCATTGGCGGTAGCAAGTATATTCTTGTTATTGTTGATGATTTCTCACGTTTTACATAGGTGTTCTTTTTGAAACACAAATCTGAGGCTACTCCTAAGCTAAAGATGTTCATCAAGCAGGTTGAAGTGCAACTGAGAAAAGTCGTTTGCAACATTAGGAGTGACAATGGACTGGAGTTCAAGAACAGAGAATTTGAAGACTTTTTGGCAGAAAAAGGAACCAGTCACAACTTCTCAGCCCCCTACACGCCTCAACAGAACGAAATTGTCGAAAGACGAAACCGATCCTTGTGTGAGGCGGCCCGAACTATGCTAAGTTTCGCTTCTCTTCCTTTATATTTCTAGGCTGATGCTATTGCTGCAGCGTGTTTTACGCAGAACAGGTCTTATCTCAACAAGCGTTTCTCTCTTACTCTTTATGAGATCATCAATAACAGGAAGCCGAACGTAAAATTCTTCCATGTGTTCGGCTCACGATGCTTCATCTTCAACTCCAAAGAACATCATAACAAGTTTGACGTTAAAGCTGATGAAGGAATATTTCTGGGATATTCTCTTACTTCAAAAGCCTACCGGGTCTTAAACAAGCGTTCTAGGAAGATCGAAGAAACATATTATGTGACTTTCGATGATAACTACGTCAAGAAGCTAAAGGTCGCTGATGAAGCAATTGGAGAGATTTTCTCTCAAACAGGTCAGGTCACGGCCACCATTGCTAATTTGGTTGACCAGTTTGTGGAATTATTCGATGAACCTGAGAAAGCTACTCTCTCGGAAGCCAAGGCAGCAGACAACAAATTCGACCATCTAAAGCAAATCGTCGAAGATGCAGCCAAACAAATGGGTGAAGGATAAGAAGTTCCAAACGAACCTCCTCAGCAAGGTACTTCAGTCGAGGGGGAGAATCCATTTCCTTCAAATCAACTGAACTCAAACTTTTAAGGGGAGAATTCTAATCCTGCTACACCCGAAAGTCCTGTAGCACCCGAAAGACCTATAGCACCCGAAAGCTCTGCTACACCCGAAAGTCCTATAGCACCCGAAAGCTCTGCTACACCCGAGAGTCCAGCAACACCAGAAAGTCCAGCTACACCTGAGAGTTCTGCTGCACCTGAGAGCTCATCAGTCGAGGGGGAGAATTCCGACATGTTTTTCGATGACGATAGTCAATCTGAATTGGAAGAAATGGTCAACGCTGAATTGGATCCATCTTATGATCCAAATTATCCTCCTCTTATTAAATGGACCAGAGATCATCCTATATCTCAGATAGTGGGTAATCTCTCTGAAAAAGTCCTGACTCGATCTCAACTGAAGGCAAAGCAATCATCTCTATTCTCCAAAGTAGAGTTCTACATGTATAATTCTTTCGTATCCAAACTTGAGCCTAAGACTGTCAACACAGCTCTTCATCATTCCGATTGGGTACAAGCCATGCAAGACGAACTCAATGAGTTTGAAAGAAACAAGGTATGGCGCCTCATTCCAACTCCTAAAGATGCCTCAGTCGTTGGCCTCAAATGGGTTTTCAGAAACAAAATGGACAAGGAAGGAAATGTAATACGAAACAAAGCTCGTCTCGTGGTAAAAGGATACTGCCAGGAAGAAGGAATTGATTACGAAGAAACTTTTGCTCTGGTAGCTAGGCTGGAATCTATTCGAATATTTTTGGCCTATGCTGCACACAAGAACTTCGAGGTCTACCAAATGGACGTAAAATGCGCCTTTCTGAATGGAGAACTTGAATAAACGGTTTACGTGGAGCAACCTCCAGGTTTTGTTAATGAAAAGTACCCAAATCACTGTTATATTCTAGACAAAGCAGTTTATGGTCTAAAACAAGCACCTAGGGCATGGTATGAAACGCTAACTAAGTTCTTAAAGATGTCAAAATTCAAACAAGGTTCGGTTGACCCAACCTTCTTTCGTAAGAAGGAAGGTAACCACCTTATGATAGTTCAAATCTATGTCGATGATATCATCTTTGGCTCAACGAATCCTAGCTTAACAGCAGAATTCAGAAAGCTGATGGAGACTAAATTTAAAATGAGCTCAATGGGTCTGATTAACTTTTTCCTTGGTTTAAATATTAGATAGGGACCCGAAGGCATCTTTATCAACCAGGAAGCATACACCAAGACTCTTCTTACTAAATTTGGCATGATGGGAGACTCAAAGGTTAAAGTTCCAATGGCGTTTGGCACCAAGCTCACACCATCCTTGGAAAAACCGGCAGTCGATATAACGTTATACCACCAAATGATTGGGTCCTTAATGTACCTTACTGCTAGCAGGCCTGATATAATGTTCTCTATGTGTTATTGTGCTAGGTTTCAGGCCAATCCTCGTGAACCACATATGCTTGCAGTGAAAAACATACTCCGGTATCTGAAACGAACCACCTCCCTCGGTCTATGGTATCCATCAAACTCAGGTTTCTTCGTTCAAGCCTACTCAGATGCAGACGTTGGAGGATGTGGTTTAGACAGGAAAAGCACCACTGGAGGCTGCCAATTCCTAGACGGGAAGTTTGTTAGCTGGCAATCAAAGAAACAGTCATGTGTTTCTCTGTCTACAGCCGAAGCAGAGTACATTGTAGCTATCTCCTGTACATCTCAAGTGATTTGGATCCAAAGCCAGCTCCGTGATTATGGACTTAATATGAAAAAGATCCCACTTTATTGCGATTCAGAAAGTGCAATTAGCATCTGTCATAACCCAGTGCAACACTTCAAGACCAAGCATATAGCACTGAGGTATCACTTTATAAAGGATCATGTGGAAGATGGAAATGTCGAAATTCACTTTGTTTGAACCACTGATCAACTGGCCGATATCTTCACCAAAGCTCTTCCTAAAGCGAGTTTAAATAAAATTTTACAAGGGCTAGGAATGATGGAATCGGAATCAGTACCAAAAACTACTTCTCAAAACTAAAAGTAGGAAGCGAAATGAACCGAACGTTCGGGTTCGGTTCACGTGTGTGCCGAAATGAACCGAACGCTCGGGTTCGGTCCTATTCTCTTATCTTCGCCTATCACTCAAAGGTAGTTTCTTTGGCTATAAACCTTTTGTATCTTTTTCAAATTTCATCTCTCTTATTTTCAAAGTTTTTTTTTTCTTCTCAAAGTTGTTTTCTTTTTCAAATTTTTTTTTTTGCAACCGAAGTAGACCGAACGCTCGGGTTCGGTTCCAATTTTTTTTTCTTTTCTTATTTTTTTTCTCTCTTATCAATCAACAAACTCCAAAATCAATTTTTATTTTTGTGTTCGTTCATTTTTTTGTGGCTATTTGTGTGGAAATTCTTTCAGTAGTTAAGTGTCCCTAGAAGCATGTTGTTGTATGTGTCCAAAGCCTCACTCGATTCTGAATAATAGCCTTACTGACTTGGTATATACAAACCTTGTCTTCCCAATTAGGCTTTATATTTATTCTAATCATGAGCTACCTTACTCTCCTTTCACATGAGATAAGAGTTTTTTGCTTGGTCCTTTTTTTTAATAGCAGAGATACTTTGGTTTCTTTACACCATCTACACTACTTTTCTCCATCTCATTCGCTTCATCAACGTAACCCTTGAGACTCTCAGAAATTACCACTGAGGTTTATGGTTACACAATTTCTGTATTCATGATCTTAGCTTCGTGCCACTACGTGCTAAGTGAAATCCACAATTCAATACCTACTATGCATTGACGGTGAACAATCAACTTTGTTCTAGCTTTCACTAACGAATTGACGAACTTATCCATCGGGATGTAACATGAAATCTCTAATTTCTTTTTGTGTGATTCCTATGAAATTGTTAAATCCCATAACATTTCTTCCCTTGGAATCCAGTTTTATTTTTCTTTGAGATTTCACATAAAATATTTTCACGATGCCACTTAGATTCTTTTCAAACCTACTTGTTCATCAAACTACATTGGTCTCACAAGTACTTCGGTAGATTTCTGTCTTATGTCAAGATAATAAATTCTAAACTGAAGCGAAAGCCACCCAAATTAGCCTGATTAAAAGAAGCCTTTCAACACTTCTCCATAAGTGTCTGATCGGTATTCAACGGGAAACCAAACAAAAACTTTAAGGTCTCGCTTGACTTTGAAGGAAGCGATTCGTGCCCGGGATCTATTGTTTTGTGTCTTTATTGACATCACAATTTCCCACATATGTGTTGCTTTATTTCTTCTTCTTTTACACACTAAGCACGAAAATCGTTTTGATTTTCCATAATTCTGGTTTCATTACTTACAAGGCAATTTTTTTGAAAGAGGTGTGGCTCACATTGTTACACGTGGTCATTTTGCTTTAAGATGGCATTCCCTTTAAAGGGATAAGATGCTGACTCAGGCGAGAGTCCAATCGCTTTGATTTTCAAATGGCGCTTGAATGACAGGCGTGCGAAGTGGAACCGTTTTTTTTAAAAAAACGGCGTCTGATGGGAAGGCGCGTGAATCGGGATATTTCTTCTCTCTCCTGCGTAATCATCGGGGCTACCAACTGTCACGCATCAATTACCTCCGAAAAACCCTTCGTATTTCCTTTGAAGATTTGGGAACGGATTCTTCTCTCTCCTTTAGCCACAGTATAAAAGGTACTCTTGACCATTATTTACCTCTTTACTGCACCCAAAATTCAGAGAGCAAGAAAAGCTTTGAGAATTCTACTGTTCATCATCTCTCCCAACTTCTTTACTTCAATGGCGGATTCATCATCTGTTCATGCCACTTCCCACATCCTGCCGATTCGTCCTCAATAGAGTCTGATCATCGATCTTACTCCACATGTTTATGATGCCTTCATGTTCCCGATCATCGAATGCCTCAAATACTCGCCGCTTGCTCCCGCTCTCACCAAAGCTGAAGCTGTTCCAATGGATTTTTTATCCCAAATCTTTGCCACTGCTCATTATGATAAGTCTGTCGATAGGATCTTCTTCGACATTCTTGATCACAAGGCATCAATCTCCAAACAGCGATTATGCTCACTTTTAGGGTTTGAACCCGATTCATCTAGGGTTAATCCTGAATCCATTCCGGTGGGTCACCTGTTTTCTATGTTCTATAACATGGGATACACCGAGGTTCTGACGACGGTCACTAAGTTCAAGAAATCATGCCTGCCTCCACAATGGAACGGGTTATTTACGGTGCTATTCAAGGGGTTATCGGAACGCAGTGTCGGTTCAGACGGAGCAAGTTGTCTGTGCATCACGATTCTTTATGGGGTATACAACGGAATCAACCTCGACTATGGGTCGGTGTTATGGCAGCAACTGATCCAGAGCCTTGCATCCACGTCTCGACACTCAGAGATCTCCTACGCTCGATTCTGGACTCTAGTCACATAATAGGTGATGGACAAGTATCGTGTCCCCATTGTTGCTGATTCTCCACTCTCTTCGCTAGGTACTTTCCATACCACGAAGATAATAGTCTCCGATGCATCAAAATTTCAGTTTATTAGCTCCATCCCTGAGTCAATGTTTGGAGACGTTCCTGCCGAAAGCCGCATCATCCGAACATACAAGGAGTTTCGTCGCTCTGGTCCTAGAGAGCTCACTCCTGAGATGATCAAATCCATCCACGAAGCTGATAAGCCTGCTCCAAGGGGAAAGAAGAATGAAAAGGGAAAATACAAGCAGGTTGGCAAGGGAGCGAAAGGCCCTTCTCCCAAGAAACGAAAACCTACCAAGGCTGCTCAATCTCCTCCACTGAAGAAGCGAAAAACCCAACCCAGGCGAAAACTGATACTCGCTTCCTCCTCAAGCGAATCTGAGGAAGAAAATTCAGACTCTGACGAGTCTCCTCGTGGTAACATTCCTCCATGATCGCCTACCCCAGAAGTACACTTTTCCAGTTGACCTATCTCTTCTTCACCAATCACCATTCCTACTTTCATTCCCCCCATAACCTCTACCACTCAAATACCACCTACTTCTATCCCAATACCCCTCCCATTTTCACTGAAGCTACCACAACAACCGCTGAAGTAAGAACCAACGTATCTGTTACGGGGGCTCCTACTAAAGCACCCGAACCCACTCCTACAACCGAACACACATCAAAACCTGAACCTACTTCCACAAACAAGCCTCCACCATCCCCTCCACCCTCATCTCCTGCTCAGTCCGCAGAGGATGAAGAACCATTTCTTGGCGGGGAGAATATGACATTTGATTCGGTCTACTACAGTCCGTATCAGGTGTAGAGTGACGATGATGATGATGCTCCCATCACCAAAAAGCATCTCAAGGAGCTTCACGAGAAGATGGATTCTCTCATCGCTTCCTCTTCTTCTTCATCACAGTCTACCATCTCTGACGCTGTTATTCAGAAGATTGTTGATGCTTTTTCTAAGGCTCATGAAGCCTCTATTAGCTCAGTTACTGCCGCCATTGACGCCTCCACCAACGCCTGTGTTGCAGCGACCAAAAAAGTCGAAAAACTATTTTCTGATGCCTCCTCTCTTTTGTAGTCTTTAAAGGAAACTGCCGAAGCCACCAAAACGAAGCTTGACCCGATTGTCAACAAGCTGGCTACCTCAGTTGCCTCAGAACTGACGTCTTTCGCCACTCTTCGTCAAACTCTCACCGACGACCACTCAGCGTTTAAGGCGACCATTGAGGAGTGCCTCACCAAGCTTCATGAAGATCTAGCTGTTGAGAACTCCCTCATGGATGCTCTCGCTAGAAAGACCACTGCTTTTAAGGTCAAGAATCTTCAACTCTCTAATTCTCAAAAGGAGATTGAGTCTCTTCGATCTGAAAGAGAGGTGATTTCATCGTGTGTTTCGGATGTCCACACAGCCCTTTCAAACATCCTTGAAGCACATGATCCAATTTTAAACTATTCAGTGAGGCGTACTCATGTGGAAAAGCTTGCTCCCGCCCTTTCTCTCCTGAGAAAAATTGAAGGGCTCCTTGAGTTCGTGTCCATTATGAAACAAGGGGGAGAGAATGTATCTCAACCGCCTCCCACTTCTACCGCAACAAAAACAACCAAACCTCCTCCAACAGGCCAAGCCTCAGGTTCGGGTGTCAAAGACAAAGGGAAACAAATTGCTGAAGATAGTGACGACGACAAAGAGACGATTGCTGATCTCTTGAAAAAACAAGGTCGAGACAAGGACGCTGATATGAGCGCTCGGGTTGCTAGGGAGGCTGAGGAAGCTGAAAGAAAGATGAAAGAGGCTCACGAACTTCTTGAGAGTAGGAAAACTCTTTTTCCTCCATGGACTCTTGAGAAGTTGCTGAAAGAAGCGATTGAAACCCTAAGCATCTTGTGGCTCGAACCGGTGATCTCACTAGATGGTATCAATTATGTCGATTCTCAGTTCGACATGCCACTGAACCGAAAGGCCTTGATTTTCCATGCCTTTGACAACGTTGTAGATATCCCTCATCCTCATCCTAAGGTTGACAAGGATCTTGTCGAGTTCTATCTGAGAGCTGCTCAACCACAGTATCAAACATGGAGTGCTCAGAAGATTATCAACGTTCGGGTCCTCAAGCCGTATCGAGAAGGGAACTTCATGAACGTTCGGTTCAAGGTGCTGAGAGGTTCTGCCAAGACCGAACATGCCATTTCGCTTTCTGATCTTCCCAACTTAAATCCACATGATTGGATAATTTTGCACAACATCCTTCTCACAAATGAAGCAGAATATGGTCCGATCATTGACCACTTCAAGAGGATGCTTGTCTGCTACATAATGGAAGTTTCCAAGATGGATCAGGAGATTGCTAGTGTCTTCAAGAAAAAGCCCACTAGTTCTCCTGTTGGCTCAGCAAGTGATCTGAACATGATGCAGATGGGGAAGATAGACCTGAAAAGAAATTCTGTTATGTTTACCAGAAACGAAGGCCAAAAATGCATGTTCGCTTTGGCAGACAAACATCTATACACCACTGCATGCCTGGAACATGTTTTGGGTATCATTCATCGTTGCAAGCAAAACTCAGCAGACGACAAGAAGTACTCCGATGATATGATCCAGTGGTACATTCGCTTCAGACAGACAATCCTTGCTCTTATCCCTCGTCTGTTTGATACCACTAAGAAGGTTCCGGCAGTTGGACCCAACAAGAAGAAGTGATAGTCTCGCTCCAATTGACGCAAAGGGGGAGATTGTTAGGTCCAGTTAGTGTTGCGTCTTGGGCTCGTTAGCTACTCCAGTTTAGTCTCCGGTATGGGCCTGTCCATCCGTGAGTTATTTTGTAGGGTTTATTATTTTTAGATGCTTGCATGCATTCTAGAACGTAAGATTTGATAAAGTTTTTCATAGCGTACACAGTTCTTATCTTTTGTAACCCTAATATCCTCTACAGCGGAAGTTCTTCATCGAGCTCTGCTGAGGATTGAGTTAATTGAACCATTTGACTCATTCAGATCCATTCTTGTGTTTTTATCTTACTGTTATTACTTTCTTGATTTGCCTGTTATAAGATCTAATCGATCAAGAGTTTTATAAACTCATCACCCCTAAGTTTCGTCCGTATCTTCCGCATACGAGCTCCATTTTCTATGTTCTTTATATCCACACGTTGGTATTTACGAGTACTATAACTTTCCTTTAGACCTCGTCTTCTAATTCTCATTCTATCTTAGATATACAAAACTGTATTTGAATTCGCTGCGAGTGAAGAGTAGAGACTAAGTTTCGTCCATATCTTTAACATAAGAGCAATATTCTCGACGTTATCTATATCCAAGAGTCAGTATTTATGAGCACTACAACTTTTATTTAGACCCCATCGGCTAATTCTCATTCTATCACGGATTTACAAAACTATATCGAATTCGTCGAGCTTGAAGAGTATGGACTAAGCTTCGTTCATATCTTTCGCGTACGAGCTCCGTTTTCGACTGTCTTTTTATCGTTTAAATCCTATTAATGATATCTTCATTTCTCCTTTAGATTATTTTGGCTAAAAATCGACCGATCTAAAATTCGAATTTCCGGGCTGTACACTATTATGCTAAAAATCGACCGATCTTAGAAAAATCGTAACTTCCTCATACAAAGTCAGATTTGCACGTTTTTTTATGCACACTCTCGATTTAACATATACTAAGAATTTCGTTTATATCGCTAAGGCTAGAAAGTATTTTATTGTAAATTCACTTTTTACGATTCCCAGTGTCGTACCGGTTTTGTCGTAAAACTTCGACATGTCATAACTTTTTTGTTATAACTTGGATTTTAGCATACTTTATATGTACGGAACCCTTGAGACATATTCTAAAACTTGGTTAATACTATTTATTCTAAATAATCTTTTGTCTAAAAGTCGTTTTCGACACTTATTGCCTCTAAATTGACTAGCCCGGATCTGCAGGCGTTACACTGGATTTGATAAAAAAAAAGTGTTTTAGAGGCTCCCCCAACAACACCCCAAAGATGATTCTTTATGATTTTGGAAGAAAATGGGGTATTTTTGTGTTTGCGGTTAAGAGCTTAGAGAAAGAATGGAGGAGTTTTCGGCTAGAAATGTGTAAATGAGGGGTAGGAGCACATATTTATAAGTTGGGCTCATGGTTAGTGGTGGGGGCCACCAACAATGAACGAGTTTAAGGCCATGATCGGGTTCACGGCCGTGAACACCATCCAGGCCGGATTCACTAATTTTCGAAGTAACTCGGGTTTTCAAGCGATTTTGGGTTCCGACTCTTATATAAAATTTAATTATATAACTTAAATGATTTTCCAAACCATAAGAATTTGACGGAACTAAAAAAATTCAAAATTTTATTAACGGAATCGGGCTAACATTAACGGAAAAAGGTTCGGGTTGTTACAGAGTGGTAGTACGTTGGGCATACTCAGTATATGTGGGGAAATATTGACCAATTGACCTTTGATCGTTGACTTTGACTTTGACCAAGTCTGACTTTAGGTCATATAGGGTGTTTTGGGTAGTGAATTATGGTTTTGTCTAATTTTAATGTTTAGGTGATCGGTAGAGCCAGTGTCGGAGTAGTGATCTATTTAACTACCTTCTTGACATTAAGGTGAGTTTTCCTCACTGTACTTGTGGGTCAAAGGCACCAATGCTGACCCATTAAGTTATGTATCAAGGTAGATAGGATGGTGTGATGTTGGATACATGTTAGACTAATAGATCTGGATGATTACCTGTATTCGCTGGCTATATGTTAGAGTGGTAAATATGTATGATTACATATACGTTCGGGTTATTGATTGTTATTGTAGAAGTCGACATGTTATTGTTTGTTGGATTGAGGCGGTCTTGATTTGTGTTGAAGGCCAAGATACCCGAGGCGGTCCAAATAAGTTGTAGGCCCTGCGAGGCGGTCCATTCAGGCTGAAGGCCCAAAGGGCAGTCCAGATAGGCTGTAGGCCCTATGAGGCGGTCTAGTCAGGCTGAAGGCTCATGCGTGCATGTTGTTATATGTTTGGTTGTGTGCGGTACTTTAGGGGAACTCATTAAGCTTTGGCTTACACTTTGATTGTTATGGTTTCAGATACTTCTGAGGATAGGGGCAAGGCGAAGCTTGATCGTGCACATCAACCTGGATTTTATGAGATTATAATTTTGGGATTATTCTGATTCTTGCTTTATGACTTTTGTAAACTTTGATTTTGTGATAATTATGGATTTCGGATTGGTTAAAAATGAAAATTTTGCATTGATTTTGGGATGTTACAAGTTGGTATCAGAGCCCTGGTTTGAGAGAATTAGATGAGCATTCGTGAGAATCCATACTCAAACTAAGGATCTATAAAAGTTTTCAAAAATAACCAAGGAAGGATGAGATGTGTACGATCGGCTAGAGCAACAAAATATACCCCAAGATACCCACATTGTTATTTGCTTATGATGACTATGATAGAATGTCAAGCTATTTGTAGTCTAAGGATCTTCAAAATTGCATGAATTGTGATGCCTAATAGCCTAGGAGATTTTCTCTTATGCTAGATGGAATTGACATCATTACCATAGTTGCTTAGTGTATGCACCATAATGGTACATAACTAAGATTTTATAGCCTGAGAATGTTTGATTTAACCTTATTTCATGTTCCTTGTTTGGTTGTGGGCTTAGGGTAGAATCAATTATTCGATTGTTAATGGAATCCAACATTATGTATGATTAGCATGCATAAGTGACTGCAGGGTTGGTGGAAGTTACATGAGCGAGTGCAGTTTGTTGCAGTCCAAGATGAGAAGGTTTACCCACTCTTGAGAGAATGTATAGGATGTATGTGTATCCTAGTTTTGGGTATTGCGATCGAATGGTCCATGAGGAACCCTTGATACGGATACAGGTAGGTGTGGAAGGTAGTATGGGCACGTACTACTGGAAGCACAGGACTCGTATGCATAGCAAGGAAGTCACGAACCCCGAGGGTGTAGTCTCTCCATAATGATTGTAATAGTTTGAATTGTTGCATTTCGGATGCATGTTTGGTTCATTTTCAGTATGTTGTACACGAGGAGTTCTGGATTAGGAGATGGTTGTCAGACGAGGTTAGGATTGACAGATGATTAGACTCGGGAGTAGAACTCTACTGATGTGACTGTGGCTATTTGGGGTGCTATCCTGAAGGTTTTTGTGTCTATTAAGACTGAGATGATTGAATTCTTCAATGAGCGGTATGCTGTTGTGTCAGAGGTTGTTGTTGTTGCTACAAATACCGCCGCTATGTCTGAGGCTGTTGTTGTTGCAACTACCACTGCTATTGCTGCCGCAGGGGTTTAAGGGAGAGGGCCATTCATGTACCATGACTTCAGCAACATGAAGTCCTAGAGTTCGATGGGGTCAAGGACTCGATAGTGGCTATAAGATGGAATTCTGATGTGGAGGGATGCTTCTTCACTTGTTCTTGTCCGAAGGACTTGAAGGTTAGGTGGGCCCTGAACCTTCTTTGTCTGGGCATTAATGACTGGTTTAACCTGGTGACTGCTTCTTATACTCTTGAGCAGACTGTTCCTGTTACTTGGGGGAAGTTCTTGGATATGTTTCACACATAGTATGTTCCCATAGTGGAGAGAGAGAGAGAGAGAGAGGTTGGCTAAGGAGTATCTTTCATTGAGCCAGACAACATAATCGGTGACGGAGATCACCAAGATGTTCACTGAGATAACACTTTTCTGTCCTGAGTATTCTGCTTCGGAGCAAGCTCAGATGTCGTGATACTTGAGCATGCTCAAGACTGAGATTCGACAGTTTGTGTCTACCCAACATTAGAGTACCCTCTCCGAGCTTCAGTATGTCACGTGGAGACAGGAGATTAAGATTGAGATCTAGACGAGGAATGTGAGGCAGGCTCCGGTGCAGCCACAGTCTGCAACAAAGTGGTTCAAGCCTGTTATTTCATGATCTATAGGTCATAGGGGTCGCACTTGTGGCAAGTGCGGGAAGGCACATGAGGGAATTTGTCGATCAACTTCTCAGTTCCAAAAATATGGCAAGGAGGGGAATTTCACGAGGGAATGTCATCAACATCCTCCTCTATCAGGTACTCGAGTTTGTTATCATTGTGACTAGGTGGGCCATATGAAGGCTGAGTGTCCCTTTCTTGCTGCTAGGCCCATGCATCCTCCAAACCCAATTACTTTGAGGATTATAGATGGATGAAAGGGGAGAGATGAGGCCCCAAAGGCTAGGGGTCCTGCTTTGTCAGCTCACAGCGGAGGAGGGCAGGGTGGAGCCTGACCTCTTTATTTCTATGTTTTCTTTTATTATCCTGTCAAGTTATTTTTTGTATGTTTATGATTGTATTTCTGCTAGGTACCTTCTTAGTGGATTCCCTGCCTGATCTTCTACTTTTTGACTCGGGTGTGAGATGATCCTTTGTGTCTCAGTCCTTTAGTAATAGTTTTGATATGGATCTTTTAGATTTGGAGTGTCCGTTGCAAGTTTCCATCGCCAACGAACACGGGGTTTCTACTTTGAAATTTTTTTGTGGTTGTGCTATGGAGATATTCTGGGTGTCTTACTTGATTGATTTGATTCATATCCCTATAGAGGGATGTATTTGAGATAATATGGATGAATTGGTTGAGTAGATTTGGTGTCATGATAGACTATGTGGGGAAACGGGTGATGGTTCGAGCCTTAAGTGGGGGAGAACTGACTATTTATGGTGAGGGCACCAGGGTTGGGTCAACATTTTGTTTTGCTTCCAGGGCTCGGTGCTACCTATAACATGGGTGTCTGGGTTATCTCACGTATGTGGTCGATACTCGGGTGGAGAAGAGGGTTTTGGTTTTGAATGTGCCTGTAGTCAAAGAGTTTCCAGATGCATTTCTAGAGGAATTACCCGACGTGCCTCCCACAAAGCAAGTGGAGTTCAAGATTGATCTTATCCCTGTTACATCGCCGATTACTAAGGCATCATACCGATTAGCACCACTAGAGATGCAAGAGTTTTCCTTTTAGCTTCCGGAGTTGTTGGGCAAGTAGTTTATCAGATCGAGCAATTCGCCTTGGGGAGCACCGATTTTGTTTGTAAAGAATAAATATGGTTCACACCGGACAAGCATTGATTATCGGGAGCTAAACAAATTGATGGTAAAGAACCGTTAGCCACTTACACAGATTGATAATCTCTTAGATCTGTTGTAGGGTGCATCTTGGCTCTCTAAGATCGATTTGAGGTCAAGGTATCATCATATGAGAGTCAGAGAGGAAGGCATGGAGAAGACAACGTTCCAAACTCGTTATGGTCATTACGAGTTCGTGATGATGTCGTTTGGGCTCACCAATGCACCAACGACATTTATGGATTTGAAGAATTGGGTATGCAGGCCGATGCTCGATCATTCGGTTATTATTTTTATCGATGATATCCTGGTATATTCCAAGACCAAGGAGCAACATGAGGAGCACCTTCAAGAGCTGCTAGGAGTTTTGAGAAGGGAGAGGCTTTATGCCAAGTTCTCAAAGGCAGTATTTTGTATGTGGGACTAGATTGGACAGAACTGAACTAAACAAAACAAACTTTTTATAGCATTTGTTAAACATAGAACATAACAAAACAAAATTTCAAAATTACTATATTGTCCATGATATCAGTTAATAAAATACAACCAATCTAACTTAATAATTAAGTAAGAATATAAACCCTAAATCATTATCCAACGAATGTGAGATTCAATTATGAAGAATATTCAATACTACGTCAAATATAATCCAATAATGAAAAATATCCATAGCCGTTGGCAGTCTCATTGGTCACCGAATCATAGTAATTAAGTAATTATATTGTCGAATGGTGGAGGAGGTAGAACGATGTACCGACGGTGCTCAATTAGAAAATTATAGTTGATTTTGGTAGCTTCATTGGTGAAAAGAAATATGACATCTTTATTCCCAATCCATGTATGTAGGAATTTGTGTCACTATAGCATGTGATATTTTTAAATATTACAATGATGTGTTTCACCACTTATAGGTGCTCTAGAACTTGATGAATCACCATCACTAATACATAATCATTTTAATTATTTGAATTGTGCATTTTTTAATAAACACATTCATTTATTTAATTATAATAAACATACTGTATTTTGTTAAATTTTATTATCAAGCGGAAGAGGAGATGTCACAGTACATAAAGGACTGTAGATGAAAGGGGATGGTGGGACTGGTACGTGGTAGAGGTTAATTGAGGGCCTTTTAGTCATTATTCTCTTTGTCCATATGTGTTCTACCCTTTTGGGTAGGACTAAAATTTTATCTTTTAGTCCTATTTGACTTGGTCATTGTCTCATCTTTTCCCATACCAATCAATGCCAAAAACTATTCGGAAAAATGTTGTTATGTTCTGTCCAGTCCAGTCCCATGTACCAAATGATACCTAAGTGTGAGTTTTGGTTACGAGAGGTCCAGTTCTTGGGATACCTTGTTAACCATAATGGGATTATGGTCGACTCGTCTATGATTGAGGCAATTATGGAATGGGAGGTCCTGAAAGATCAGGAGTTTTCTGGGTTGAGGGCCTGAGCAGCAGGCTGCATTGAGACACCGAGACATAAATTATGTGATGGAACGCTATTGACCCTCCTGGAGGGCTTGGAGGATTTTGTTGTTTATTGTGATGCTTCTATCATCAGTTTTGGGGCAGTACTTATGTAGCGATGGGAGTTATTGTGTATGCTTCCAGGAAACTGAATTCGTATGAGGTTCGGTAACTGACACATGATCTGGAGTTGGGGGCGGTGGTGTTTTCTCTCAAGATTTGGCGGCACTATCTACATGGGGTCCGATATAACATCTACACAAATCACAAGATTCTAAGATATCTCATGGATCAACCAAATTTGAATATGAGGTAGCGTAGATGGCTTGACGTGGTCAAGGATTATGATTGCGAGATTATTTATTGTCTGGGAAAGAGAATGTGGTCGCTGATGCTTTGAGCCGCAAGTCAGCTAGTTTTTCTGTTGGGGGCTTATATATGAGGATTTCTATTGATTCATTGCTTTTGGATTTGATCAGGGAGGCTCAGGCTGGGGTAGTCAAGAAGGAAAATTAGAAGCATGAGAGAATCAGGGGTGATATTGACAGGTTTTCTACTGGTAGCCGCAGATTCTTGAGTCGGTGCGGTCAGGTTTGGGTTCCGGATTTTGGTGGGGTCAGTCAAATGGTGATGGAAGAGGCACATAAGTCTTGATTTTCGATACACTATGGAGCCAAAAAATGTCTCAGGATTTAAGACTTAGCTATTGGTGTCCGTGCATGAAGATAGAGATAGTTTGGTATATGGAGTGGTGCTTGACCTATCGGATGGTCAAGGACGAGCACTAGAGGCCGTATGGAAAGTTGCAACCTTTAGAGGTTCCTATTGTGATATGTCTTTGAGCTTAACGATGTTTAGGTTATGAGGAGCCTTGGAGTCAAGGAATTATTGGACCTTGGTTTGGTATGGTGCGATTCCTTCTTTGGTTATATGGTAACCTAGGAGTTAGCCCTATTCTACTCTAAAGGTGCATTTTCCTGGGTTGAGTTTCATTTGTGCTTGTGTTAGGATCCAGAAGGTTTCTTCAATGTCTCTAAGTAACACTGTGTGACATCCCCAAAATCACGGCCAGAAAAAACCGGTTTGTTTATGCTTTGTTTAAAAATCAGAGTTACATTTTAAATGAAAGTGTTGCGGAATTTGTCCCAAAACAAAAATATGATAAAGATTTATCAAAAGCATTTCCATAGAAATGTATTTCATTAAAAGACTCGGGATGTCATGTTCGTACAGATCAAAAGCATAAACAGTACAATATAAGCCTTACTACATTATTTCATATCTACAGGCCTATATCCGTAATCCCTCGTCCAAAACATCACACCTATGCTCATGCGCCACTACCTGTAATACATAAAACTGAGTGGGTCAGGCTTGGGAGCCTGGTGAGCACATAGGGTTTTCAACCCACAATAAATAAGTTTATTAATCAATCAACAATAACCCGATTACCCATTCCCGTTATCCTCACTTTACGTCCCTAAACACCTATCATAAGGGACCTAGCCTAAGGATCATCATCGGGACGGACACTACTGCTAAGGGGATTCCTCGACAATAAATGTCCTAAGGGCAACCATGTGGGGGATGGAGTACACCGGTGAACACATCGTTCACAAACACCTACAGGTTGCGAGCCTGCTAGTGTTCCACTAGACTGTCTAGAAAAGTCCGTGGTCGTCATCCATACTCCGCTAGATGACAGAAACAACAACATCAACATCGAGGCCTCTCATCATTTTATCACACATCACCTATTACATCTACCCATGTTTTACCCCAACATTTTCGTAGATATAAAATACATATACAGTTTAAATCATTGAAAACATGTATAACAACGTTCATCCAGCATAGATAGCAAGTATTCAGATAATATGCACACATAGCACGTAATTTATATAAAATACTTCATATCTATGTGTAAGCTGAAAGTAACTATGCACTCACTTGATTAGGTGGCGACTCAGCACTCGGACAGCGCTTCGATACTCTCAAAATGATATTCCTTCGATAAAACCTAGTATCGATACCACTAGGGTTTAGTTTAATGATAACCGCGACAAATTAATTAGTCCGAGTATTATTAAGCGTTAATAATACTCGATATAACTCATAATAATAGCCCAAATAATTATTTTAAGGACCTAATAACATTCCTATAATTATTTGAAAGCTATATTAAAAATTGCGTAAGCGTAGCATACTTACAGCGAATTTTATCGAGAACCAGGACTTAATTGGAGCAGCGTTTCGAAACCGAAAATCTCCTTTTTCTCGGGACTCCGGGAGCCTCGGGGCTTCCCTAGGGTGCTAAGGGGCTTAACTAGGGTTTAGGGGTGTTTTGGGGTTGTAGAGAGAGAAAGAAGTTAGAGAGAGAAGTGAAAAAGGTGTGAAAAATGGTGAAGTCTCGGCCTCCTTTTATAGTCCTGCGAGGCCTCGGTACACTGGGCGTACCTCGGACCTACGTGGGGCGTAATGGTTCGGATAAGGTTGCCAGCTCGCACCAGCTGGCTCGCACTCGTCGGATGGATTAGACCGAGGTTACGCGGGGCGTAGCTTCTTCGTACGCGGGGCGTAATAGCGAGGCTTCGTGGCATGATCCGAAGCGAGATCTAAGACCTTCATCAGACGGCCCACAATGCGCCACGTCACTAGTCTCGCACCAGTTTTCGCATTTTCATACTTCAACTTTAAAAATTCGTAACTTTCTCATACGAACTCCGTTTTCGATGTGCTTTATATCCACGTGAAGGTGGGAACGTACTCTACAACTTTCGTTTAGACTTTGTTAGCTAATTTTCGCTCAATTTTAAATTTTATATTATTAACGGGCCGGGACACGATTGGTCCGTTAAATCCTCATAACTTCTTCATCTGACATCCGTTTTCACCCATCTTTTTCTCGTTACGCTACTCTTAACGAGATCTTCGATTCTCGTTCAGGTCGTGTCGGCTAAAAACCGCTCGATCTAATATTCGAATTTCGGGCTGTACATTGTTATTCCGAAACTTTGAAAAATCATAACTTCTTCATACGAAGTCAGATTTGGACGTTCTTTTTATCGATGTTCTTAGTTTAACATATTCTACGACTTTCGTTTAGATCCCTAAGGCTAAATCTCGCTCTATCGTAAATTCACTATTTACGCTCTCCGGTATTGTGCCTGTTCTGTCGCGAAACTTCGACGGGTCATAACTTCTTCGTTATAACTCGGATTTCGGTGTTCCTTATATGCACGGAAACCTTGAGACATATTCTACAACTTTATGTAGAGATATCGGGATTATCTCACACTTTAATTTTTACGCTCATTTTTATTGTTTATCAATTATACATTTATAATTAAATAATAAACACATAAACACACATAATTCACATAATACTCAAATATTTCATCTTTATTACTTCAAAAAGAGTTACAAGAGTTGACCTAGACTATTACATTGACAAAAATGCTTAGCCCTTAAACCCGGGCGTTACAATTCTCTCATCCTTAGGATGATTCCGTCCCGGAATCATACATCAGCAAACAAATGTGGATAGCGACTCATCATGTCATCCTCTTTTTCCCAAGTGAGATTCGGCCCATTCGAATGTTTCCATCGGACTAGCACTAAGTCGACCATCTTGTGTCGTAACTTCTTAGTCTTACGGTCAACAATTGCCTCAGGCTCTTCGATCAGCCTTTTATTTTCATCCATCCTTAACTCTGAGATTGGAATTATGTCGGGAACATCTCCCGTCAATTTCCTCAAATAACACACATGGAAGGTGTTATGAATACCATTGAGTTCTTCGGGAAATTCCAGCTTGTAAGCTTGGTTCCCAATCTTCTGCAGAACTTTGAACGGTCCAATAAACCTTGGACTCAACTTTCCTCGTTTCCCAAATTGTATAAGTCCCTTCCACGGTGAGACTTTAAGCAAAACGGAATCCCTAACTTCGAAGGTTATCGGTTGTCTTTTCTTGTCAGCATAGCTCTTCTGACGATCCTGAGCTGCTAACATTCTTTCCCTAATCACCTTCAACTTCTCAGCAGTCGCATGGACTATCTCGAGGCCCATAAACTGCTTCTCTACGGCTTCAAGCCAACAAGACGGCGTACGACACTTCTGTCCATACAAGGCTTGATAAGGTGCCATCTTGATGCTCGAGTGAAAACTATTGTTGTAGGAGAATTCTACCAGAGGTAAGTGCTTTTCCCAATTCCCTTGGAATTCGAGGGTACATGCTCTCAGCATATCTTCCAACGTTTGAATCGTTCTTTCACTCTGACCATCGGTTTGCGGATGGTAAGCAGTACTCAAACACAAATTTATACCCAACTCCTCTTATAGACTCCTCCAAAACCTCGATGTGAAACGAATATCACGATCTGATACAATCGTAAGAGGGACACCGTGAATATCACGAATATCACGTAAGCATTTGCAAGCTTATCCATAGACCACTTCTCATTGGCTGCTATGAAGTGTGCACTCTTTGTGAAACGATCCACGACTACCCAAATCATGTCGTGACCGTTCTTTGTCCTGGGCAGTTTAGTCACAAAATCCATGGTGATGCCTTCCCATTTACCCATGGGTACAGGTAAAGGTTCTAAACTCCCATACGGTTTCTGATGTTGTGCCTTAACCCTCGCACATGTTACGCACTCGGCCACATACTTCGCAACATCAAGCTTCATTGTCGGCCACCAGTAGTAGGGTTTTAGGCCCCTATACATTTTAGTGCTACTGGGATGAATCGAGTACATGGTCTTGTGTGCTTCTTCCATTAGAAGGTCTCTTATTCCTCCCGTCTTAGGTACCCAAATTCGATCCTGGAATACCTTCAGTCCTCGACTGTTTATACCAAACACTAATGTTCTTCCCAAGCGTTCTTCCTTTCGGTTATTTTTCTCTAAAGCTTCTTCTTGAGCTTTCCTGATACTTTCCACAATAGTCGAGACGACTTCAATTCTTAACGCTCTTGGCCTTTTCCTTTCAAGATTGACTTTCCGACTGAGAGCATCAGCAACAATATTTGCTTTACCTGGGTGGTAAAGTATCTCACAGTCGTAGTCCTTGAGAAGTTCTAGCCAGCGTCGTTGCCTCATGTTCAACTCCTTCTGATTAAAGAGATACTGGAGACTCTTATGATCAGTGAAGAGCTTGCACTTCGTGCCGTAGAAGTAATGCCTCCATATCTTTAAGGAAAAAACTACCGCTGCCAACTCCAAATCATGAGTGGGGTAGTTCTTTTCGTGCTCTTTCAATTGTCGAGATGCGTATGCTATCACCTTTTCTCTTTGGGTCAGAACACAACCCAACCCGACTCCAGATGCATCACTATAAACCGCAAAGTCTTCAACTCCATCGGGTAGAGAAAGTATCGGTGCTTCACATAACTTCTTCTTTAGCTTCTCGAATGCCTCATCGTGTTTCTCACTCCATGTATATGTGGCTCCTTTGTGGGTCAAAGCTGTCAATGGAGCAGCTATCGAAGAAAAGCCTTGGATAAATCGTCAGTAATATCCGGCTAATCCTAGAAAGCTTCGAATCTCCGTGGGACTCTTAGGACGTTCCCACTTCATCACAGCCTTGATCTTTGCGGGGTCAACCATTATTCCCTCCTGGTTAACAACATGACCAAAGAATTGGACATCCCGTATCCAAAAGTCGCATTTAGAGAACTTTGCAAAAAGCTTCTCCTTCTTCAACACTTCTAATACTTCCCGTAGATGCTTGCCATGCTCCTCTTGGCTTTTCGAGTAGATGAGAATGTCGTCGATGAACACTATCATGGATTTATCAAGGAATGGTTTAGAAACCCTGTTCATCAAATCCATGAATGCTGCAGGAGCATTGGTTAGTCCAAATGACATAACCAAGAACTCGTAGTGTCCATATCTTGTTCTGAATGCAGTCTTCTCAATATCCTGCTCTCTCACCTTTAGCTGATGATATCCTGACCTAAGGTCGATCTTTGAGAAGTAGCTCGAACCTTGCAGCTGATCGAATAGGTCATCAATCCTTGGCAATGGATACTTGTTCTTCACCGTTGCCTTATTCAGCTCTCGGTAGTCTATACACATTCTCATACTTCCGTCCTTCTTCTTCACGAATAACACCGGAGCTCCCCAGGGTGACGAACTAGGTCGAATGAAACCGTTGTCCAACAGCTCCTGAAGTTGCGTCATGAGCTCCTTCATCTCCGTCGGTGCTAATCGGTAAGGTGCTTTTGCTATCAGTGTCGTTCCTTGTAACAAGTCTATACGAAACTCCACTTGTCTATCAGGTGGTAATCCGGGAAGATCTTCGGGAAAGACTTCCGGATAATCACACACAACCAGTATATTCTGCACCTCTTTCTTCTCCTTCTTAGCATCAATTACGAATGCCAAGTACGATGCACATCCTTTAGACAAACATTTCCTGGCTTTCATCAGGGATATGATTCCAAAATTCACTCTGCGTTTGTCCCCGTACACCATAAATGATTCTTTTCTGGGTGGGTTTACCTTTACTATCTTCTTTCGGCATTGAATCTCAGCATCGTTAGCGCTAAGCCAATCCATACCCAAAACGATGTCGAAACCGTTTAACTCTATGGGTAATAGCTCTTCCTGGAATTCGTTTCCGTTTAGGTCAATGATGGTGTTCCTAATACGATTACTAACAGGTACGAATTTTCCACAGACAATTCTACAATCAGGGCATTACCTAGTTTTTCTACAGGCAATGCTAATTTCCCACCAAATTTATGCGACACAAAGGTGTAGTTGGCTCCGGAATCAAATAGTATATTTGCAGGCAAACCATTTACAAGAAAGGTACCTGAAGCGACGTCTGCTGCCTCCTTCGCAGCCTGGAGCGTCATCTGGAAGGCTCTCACCTTCGGCTTCGGTGGTATGTTGGGTCTTCCTGCCTCCTTCTTCGGGCAGTCCTTCAAAATGTGCCCTTCTTCATTACACCAATAATAGGCCTTTTGGTTGAGGGTGCATTCATTGGCATAGTGCCCAGGCTTTCTGCATTTGTAACAAGTGAACCCTCCATCACACTTCCCAGAGTGCTTTTTCTTGCACTTGTCACACCACTTCGCTTCTGATCCTCTTCCTCTCGAACCAGACTTCGAGAATCTACCCTTCTTGTTGGACTTTGAGGATCCATCGAACTTCCGTTTCTCACCAACCTCAGCCCTTTCCAGACCTCTTTCCTTTTGTTGGGTCTCCACGTTCTTAGCTGCTCGAACAGCTGATTTCAAAGTGGTTGCCATCTTGACTGTTGGGCCAAAGTCAGCCGGCAGTCCATTTGCGAATTTCTCAATTTTGGAAAGTTCGGTTGGCACTAGGTATGGAAACAACTTCATCCTTTCCGTAAATGCAGCAGCATAGTCATCGATGCTCATTCTCCCATTCTTCAAATTTTGGAACTCATTGTTCAGATCAATCAGGTCTATCTCTGAACAGTACTGCGCCTTCAGTTGTTCCAAGAACTCATCCCATGACATTTTCAGAGCTTCTCCCCGTGGCATTGTATCTGCCAATAGCTTCCACCAGCTTAAGACTCCAGTTTTCAATTGTCTTACAGCGAAGAAAGTCTTCTGCTTCTCGCTGCAGTCGCAGCTCTCAAACACCATCTCCATCTCAGAGATCCAGTCCATAATCTCAACAGGCTTTGGGCATCCTGAGAGACTTGGTGGTTTCGCACCCAAGAAGTTTTTGTACATCCGCCCATCCTTGTTGTTTCTCCCTTCTGGTTCATCCCTTTGCTCACCTTGAGTCCCTACTTGACTCACTTGGCGGCTATAGTTCCCTTCCTCAGATGGCTTGGGAACTGGCTCCGTCGGTTCAAGATGTATGGTAGGTTCGTCCCTATTTTTGTGGAGCATCCGTCTCATTTCTTCCCTTTGTTCAGCTAGCGTAGCCTGAATCATGGCTTGAACTCCAGCCATGGTAACTGGCTCAGGTGCAACTTCTTCAACAACAGGTATTTGCTGAACCACTGGGGGTTGGTTCCTACCTCCATTTGCGTTCACGTTTCCACTACGGGTCCTTGCCATCTTGATCTATACACCGAATAAGGTGAATTTAGATCTTTATTTAGGATAGACGTTTTAAATCGTCCTTATCACTCTGAAACTTTTACATGCTAGTTCTAATATCGTAGTCGTACATTGAGAATCCTAAACACATAAGGTTTCTAGATCCAGTTGGCAACAGACCATAGATCCGAACAAATAACAGCATATCATGCACAAAGCATTTAGCACATAAAAGCAATTTAGGCACAATTCCTAAAATAAGCTAGTGCTCACACCTCACAATCATCGCTTAGCATTCTAAGTTTAAGTCTAGAAATCCTACAAATTCCTAGTTCGCTTAAACTAATGCTCTGATACCAACTGTGACATCCTCAAAATCACGGCCAGAAAAGACCGGTTTGTTTATGCTTTGTTTCAAGATCAGAGTTACATTTTAAATGAAAGTGTAACGGAATTTGTCCCAAAAAAAAAATATGATAAAGATTTATCAAAAGCATTTCCATAGAAATGTATTTCATTAAAAGACTCGGGATGTCATGTTCGTACAGATCAAAAGCATAAATAGTACAATATAAGCCTTACTACATTATTTCATATCTACAGGCCTATATCCGTAATCCCTCGTCCAAAACATCACACCTATGCTCATGCGCCACTACCTGTAATACATAAAACTGAGTGGGTCAGGCTTGGGAGCCTGGTGAGCACATAGGGTTTTCAACCCACAATAAATAAGTTTATTAATCAATCAACAATAACCCGATTACCCGTTCCCGTTATCCTCACTTTACGTCCCTAAACACCTATCATAAGGGACCTAGCCTAAGGATCATCATCGGGACGGACACTACTGCTAAGGGGATTCCTCGGCAATAAATGTCCTAAAGGCAACCATGTGGGGGATGGAGTACACCGGTGAACACATCGTTCACAAACACCTACAGGTTGCGAGCCTGCTAGTGTTCCACTGGACTGTGTAGAAGAGTTCGTGGTCGTCATCCATACTCCGCTAGATGACAGAAACAACAACATCAACATCGAGGCCTCTCATCATTTTATCACACATCACCTATTACATCTACCCATGTTTTACCCCAACATTTTCGTAGATATAAAATACATATACAGTTTAAATCATTGAAAACATGTATAACAACGTTCATCCAGCATAGATAGCAAGTATTCAGATAATATGCACACATAGCACGTAATTTATATAAAATACTTTATATCTATGTGTAAGCTGAAAGTAACTATGCACTCACTTGATTAGGTGGTGACTCAGCACTCGGACAGCGCTTCGATACTCTCAAAATGATATTCCTTCGATAAAACCTAGTATCGATACCACTAGGGTTTAGTTTAATGATAACCGCGACAAATTAATTAGTCCGAGTATTATTAAGCGTTAATAATACTCGATATAACTCATAATAATAGCCCAAATAATTATTTTAAGGACCTAATAACATTCCTATAATTATTTGAAAGCTATATTAAAAATTGCGTAAGCGTAGCATACTTACAGCGAATTTTATCGAGAACCAGGACTTAATTGGAGTAGCGTTTCGAAATCGAAAAACTCCTTTTTCTCGGGACTCCGGGAGCCTCGGGGCTTCCCTAGGGTGCTAAGGGGCTTAACTAGGGTTTAGGGGTGTTTTGGGGTTGTAGAGAGAGAAAGAAGTTAGAGAGAGAAGTGAAAAAGGTGTGAAAAATGGTGAAGTCTCGGCCTCCTTTTATAGTCCTGCGAGGCCTCGGTACGCTGGGCGTACCTCGGACCTATGCGGGGCGTAATGGTTCGGATAAGGTTGCCAGCTCGCACCAGCTGGCTCACACTCGTCGGATGGATCAGACCGAGGTTACGCGGGGCGTAGCTTCTTTGTATGCGGGGCGTAATAGCGAGGCTTCGTGGCATGATCCGAAGCGAGATCTGAGACCTTCATCAGACGGCCCACAATGCGCCACGTCACTAGTCTCGCACCAGTTTTCGCATTTTCATACTTCAACTTTAAAAATTCGTAACTTTCTCATACGAACTCCGTTTTTGACGTTCTTTATATCCACGTGAAGGTGGGAACGTACTCTACAACTTTCGTTTAGACTTCGTTAGCTAATTTTGGCTCGATTTTAAATTTTATATTATTAACGGGCCGGGACACGATTGGTCCGTTAAATCCTCATAACTTCTTCATCCGACATCCGTTTTCACCCATCTTTTTCCCGTTACGTTACTCTTAACGAGATCTTCGATTCTCGTTCAGGTCGTGTCGGCTAAAAACCGCTCGATCTAATATTTGAATTTCGGGTTGTACATTGTTATTCCGAAACTTCGAAAAATCATAACTTCTTCATACGAAGTCAGATTTGGACGTTCTTTTTATCGATGTTCTTAGTTTAACATATTCTACGACTTTCGTTTAGATCGCTAAGGCTAAATCTCGCTCTATCGTAAATTCACTATTTACGCTCTCCGGTATTGTGCCGGTTCTGCCGCGAAACTTCGACAGGTCATAACTTCTTCGTTATAACTCGGATTTCGGCGTTCCTTATATGCACGGAAACCTTGAGACATATTCTACAACTTTATGTAGAGATATCGGGATTATCTCACACTTTAATATTTACGCTCATTTTTATTCTTTATCAATTATACATTTATAATTAAATAATAAACACATAAACACACATAATTCACATAATACTCAAATATTTCATCTTTATTACTTCAAAAAGAGTTATAAGAGTTGACCTAGACTATTACATTGATAAAAATGCTTAGCCCTGAAACCCGGGCGTTACACACTGCTTTGTGGCGACTTCTGATAACCATGTCGTCAACATAAACGTCGATGCTCCTGCCGATTTGGTTGACGAAGACTTTGTCCATCAGTCATTGGCATGTTGCCACATCATTTTTTTAGCCCAAATGGAATTTTTCGGTAGCAGAATGTGTTGCGATCAATGTGGAATGGTGTCTTTTCCTCATCATCCCTACACATTTAGACTTGGTGATAGCATTTGTAAGCGTCGAGAAAGCATCTAAGTTGGAAACCTTCCAAGGATTCAAACCTTTAGTCTATCTCCGGGAGGGGTAATGATCTTTTGTTTAGGCGTTGTTTAGATCGGAGTATCGATGCACATTCGCCATGATCCATCATGTTTCTTTACCATTACGGGGTTAGCCATCCAGGTGGGAAAATTGCTTCCCGGAGATTGCATGCGCCTACTAACTTTGTTGGTTCCTCATTGATTGCTTTGTTCCTATCGTCGCTTTCCCCCTCTTTTTTTGTTTGATTGGGATGCTTCCCAACACAATGTTCAGGATATGTTCGATGACCTTGCAGTCTACCCCTTTCATGTATGTGGGTTGCCAAGAATATATGTTGGATAATTGATTTAAGAGCGCGATTAGCCTAGTTTTTTTTCCTTCAATAGATCGGCGCCCACCTATATTGCTTGCTCCGGGTGACCCGAAACGATCACATATTTTTCCATACGACAATCCTCCTTTGATTTTTTGGGGGCCCAAACTAAATCCGGAGTTGTATATAACACCTGATTCCCGGTACACATTTAACTTAAGCATTTCTGTATTTTCTCTGGGACTCGACGAGTTGGTGGCCCAACTCGTCGAGTAGGATCGTGATCCGCGGGCATTTTAAGTGACCTACTCGACAAGTCGGGAGACTGACTCGGCGAGTAGGTGTTGTTTGAGGAAAACCCTAAATATGAGGTTTTGCACCCTATTTAAATGACTTATCTCAGCCTCCCTCGTCCCTACCTCTCCCAAGAAGCTGTATATAGAAACCCTAACTGTTTTGTGTGATCTAAGGCCATTTTGGTGCTTTTGGGTGGTTTGTGAAGCTTGAGAGGAAGGAAGAAGCCTGTGAATTCGAGTTGGGGCTTGTAGATCCATAGATCTTATTCCATCTTCTGCTCAAACAAGGTACATGCCCCCTGTTTTGGATTTCCATCTGATTGTTCATCCTTAGAGCTTAGAATATGGGTGCATTTAGGGTTTCCGAAGCCATTTTCGGATTTGTGAAGTGATTCATGGGGTTCTACTTTTAGATATGAGTTATTGGAGGGGTCTCCTGGCATAAAGGTGCGAATTTTATGGCCATGAGAGCCCCATGCACATTGTAGAGCACCTTTTATGGATCTTTGAGCCAAAAACCCCATGCATGTGCACAAAGTTTGGAACTTTACGTATAAAATGGAAATTAGGAATCCAGATCTATGGTTTTGATGTTTTAAGACCCATTTAAATTGGTTGTATAGTAAAGATCAAGTAGGGACTCGACGAGTTGTTCTTGGAACTCGGCGAGTCGATGTGTATTAACCACCAAATCCTTTCTGCGGATGGACTAGTTGTGTTAAAAGGAAGTCTCGTACATGCTTAGATACGTAAAGGGACCTAGGAATCTCCCAACCATTGAAGATGGACTCGACGAGTTGTTTATACAACTCGGCGAGTCATAGACTGGACATGTTTTTATGAAGGAGATGAACTCGCCGAGTTGAAGGTAGAACTTGGCGAGTCGGATGAAGATGGTCCCGATGGGTTGAATGAAGGGGAACTCGACGAGTTCTTGCTAGACTCGATGAGTGGAGTCGGGGTTGGATCGGGTTAGTGGAGCATGGACTCGACGATTTGATAGACAAACTCGACGAGTCAGGTCAACTAGGTGTTGACTTTGACCAATGTTGACTTTGACTGGTTAATTTTTTACCCAGGCTAGGGATATATGTTTTGTTTGATGACTTGAGGATTGTCGTATAGGGATTGTGGAGTCGAGGAATGTCGATCTTCGCGTAGAGGACGGTTTAGACACTACACGACATCGAGGGGAGTTACCTTCCAGTAGGGGTAGGTCTAAGGCCACAATGCCGACCCACCAACAGGGGTATTTAGTAGATAATAGTCTTTGTGATAATTATCTTGGTTTGGTTATGGGATTTGGTCATGAGATATGCCTGTGAGATATGACATCTGTGTCAGTGGTAGTTACAGGGAATAGTCTTTCCCTGGCATAGGTCGTTAGGACCAAGGTAGGTCAGTACCCCAATATGCCTAACTGTATGTTTATATCTTATTAGTGTATGCTAGTGGTAGGGGTGAAATAGTCCCTAGTTAGCGGTTGAAAGATACCGATGGCAGTTACCGGTTGAAAGATACCGATGGCGGTTACTGGTTGAAAGATATTGATGATAGTTACTAGTTGAAAGATACCGATGGAGGTTACCGGTTGAAAGATACCGACGATATTATATGGTATGTGGTATGATGGGGGAACTCACTAAGCTTTGTGCTTACAGTTTTTGGTTTTGGTTTCAGGTACCTCTTCATCGAAGGGGAAGGAGCCGGCGGTGTAGCAGCGCATCACACACATGCATGGTTTCCGCTTTGGTTTCTGGGATTGTACTATGATTTTTCATTACTTTTGATGTTATTTTTTTGAGACATGACACTACAATTTTATGTAATTTTAGCAATGTCTTGATAAGTTATTTTATAAAGTACTTAATTAAAAATGAAACTTTTGGCCTTGATTTTTGGGATGTTACACTGTAATTATTTTGTGACAAACATGTGGGCGTGAGCTACTAGCGAAGATTGTGCCTGAACCAATACGCATGTTGAACTTGACGGTACCATGGATGGTTCACCAAGCAAAATACTTTGTTTCGCTGGAAAGCATATTACTGAGAACTTTATTGTATGTGTGATGCTCTCTCTCTCGTCATGGCTAACTAGTGTGAGTGGGAGGTTTATGGTGCCTAATGGCCATAGGATGTGTCCTGTGAAGCCGACCAATGGGTTGCCTGTCGGTGGTTTCAATTCCTCCTTCCAGGAACTCGGCAACTGCCAGAAACAGTGCTCGTAGAGGTTTTCGGTGCCATTGCTATTATCTATGTAAATGTGGCGGATTTGCTTTTAGCGTGTAGATGAAATAATTAGGAGCAGATCCCTAGGGTTCCAGCTGTGTGGCCTCGGGTTCTATAATGAGAAGTTGATGCTTAGAAGGTTTCTAGATAGTACCTCTATGTCATTGTTGATCTCACGACGTTCGTACCTCTTGCGTGGTCTCTTGATGGTAAGGACCTCGTTCTCGGGATCTTTGTGTTTATTACCATCCTTTCGAACCCCAACATTCTCCTTATCGATATCAAATTTGGGCCTCAAGTTATTTCCGATGTCGAAGATGTTGCTTGCTAGCCACCTTCTTTCCATACATGTTATAGTGTATGCTTGAGAAAAGGTTCCCTGGGGTTGGTTTATGCATGGGTTGAACTTCAATGGTTTTTGCAAAGAAAACCCTATGTGCGATGTGTCTACCACCAAAGAGAACTGATAGCTTGAACTTAGTATTGTGCAGATGACATTATGGTCCATAGGAACCAAGTGTTCGTCGCCACCTGCTGCAGTAGCAATTGCGGATGAAAAACCTCTGATTATGATTGCTGATTCAAAAGTTGTGACTGTTGGGTCGGTGGCTGCGACCGCCGAATTGCTACCAACTGAGGCTTCGCAGTTTTGCTTTTAACCGACTGTTTTGTTGTGACAATTGACGGTCGCCATTGGTCGGCGATTTCTACCGCTGTGGTTTCTGTTATCGGGCTTAGCGTCTGTATAGTCGGCGTGTGGGTGGAGGCTTATCTATTTGATGCAAATAATAGTATGCCATGGACTGACGACATTGGTATGAGTGGACTCGTTTCTCCTCTGTCGGGCACCACAAGTACCTTTCCAGTCATCGCTGTCGTCTAGGTTCGTATCAAGGTTGTGTAACTCTGAGTACACGCCCGAATGGGGCCAAATGCTGTGAAATGTCTTCGAGCTTCACTCCAGTTATGGATAACTTCGTTTGGTTAAGATTGAGAATCACATCAAAGAAAGAACCGATAACAATCGTCATCCAGTAGGGGGTCTCGAAACGAAGCTTTGACGGTCTAGTCAGTAATCGGATAAGAGAATTAGGGTTTACTTTGAGATAGAGAAAGAGGTGATCCCTTCTTCTAGAGAAGAATGGTTTCTTTTATATATGTCATCATGGGAGCATGGCCCCGACAATACCTTTTTTCCTATCAGGGCCATCAGAACGTGGAGACGAACTATTAGTGAATCGTGCACCACTAGTGATTATCTGCTATTGGTGCAGAATCACTGAAGGGAAACACTCTGAGAGTCACACTTGTCGCCTTGGGAAGCGGTTAGTACTATTTTTCCTTGCTTTAGACTGAAGTTTCGCGTTCTGTGATTATGATGGCATGTGCGGAATATGAAAGATCTAGTGAATCATCATGTAAAATCAAGAACACAAGGAGTAAATAAATCTTTGTAAGCTCTTATTAGATCTAGAAAGAATATATACAAATGGGTTTGTACAAAGTTTCTCTCTCTAGTCTAACACTCCAAATGAATTCACTTCTATAATGGGAGTCACTCACTTCCTATTTATAGGAAAGACTCAACCCATTTACACATACAAAGAGGAAAGTCTAAAACACTACATCCAAGAGTGACTTTGCACCCTAACATTCTCCCCCTAAAAGTTAGGATTGGATGTCCTGCTTTAATCTCCAACGAGCTAGCGCGATCAAGACCAAACTCCCCCTCGAAGTAACACCGGTCTTCAAATTCGCAAATGAATATTCGACAAACCCGAGAAGCTTCGAATACCCATCATTCTCCCCTTTTTATAATCAAAAAATGATTATAAAACCCACTAAGCATGAGAAGCGCCCGAGGAATAGTCTTCACGATACTCCCCCTTGATGTGTACCAAAAATGAATCACCAAAAATCTTGCACGGAAAAACAATCACGCGAAAGCCACAAAAAATTTCCAATTTATGAAATTTTTTGACTTTTTGGGTGAAAGTTGCAAGATTTTTCAAAATCCGGGTAGAAATTGTCACTTTCTGAAACTTGCAGGGACCCGTTGTGCCAAAAATAGCCAAATATGCGAAATTCTCCCCCATTTGCGAAACTGGGTATAAAATGTAAATTCGCACAAACTGCAGGGACCAGAACTGAAAATTCTGCAATTTCTCAGCTTTTATTACCCATTTGCGAAGTTGGGTATAAACTGTCATTTCGTGAAAAGATCAGGGACCCAATTCGAAAATATTTGTTTTCTTCTTCCCAATTCGTGAATGTTTCACAGTAACACCATCAACCCAATCATCCAATTTTAGATGCGAAGCCTAATCAATACAACCTCATATGCGAACTTAATTGAGACCCAGATAATTTTCATTAGCGAATCCACTATAGCAAGATGCGAACAAACATTCTTAGCAATAACAAACTAAACTCAAACGATATCCAAATTCATTCCAAACTTCGCTTTTTCTTCACATCAACAATCGATTTGAACCTGAAACATTCGCATCTAACGATCCCAAGAAACTGGTCGACCATTGAATCCATAACATCAAAAATTGACTGCCTTTAATCCTTGACTTCGCATAATCGATTCTAATAATAATTCTTCGAACATCGATCCTTGACAATTGATCACAAAACGACAAACCCAGACTCAAACTTTCGCATTCAATCAACTATTGATTGTAAACCCATTCACGCTTCGTTTTCAATCGACTTCCAAAATTGTCGATTTCTATTACATCACCCTTTGTCAACAAATGAAATCAAACTTCAATTGCTTTATCTGTTCGTTCCCAAATCATCTCCTTCCTAAAGTTCGTTCTTCAGCTTTATACATCATAAACCAACAATCGAACTTGCGAACTCACACAACCAACCCTCGATGCTTACATCGAACTCACAACTCAGTTTATCCGAATCGATTTCCAAAAAGTATTCAAGATGCAAATATGAACTGTGTTCGACATCAAGAAGTAAAACTCAAACAATTTTCAAAATTAACTCCCAAATTGAACAACATTTCGATATCCACAGCCAATATCCAACTTGTATCAAACGATTTCAGCCTTCAATTCAGCAATTCATCAATTGAAAATCGAGTTTGACTTTGCTTTTCAGAGTTTGACTTCTTGAAATCTGAAGTCAACAAACATGATATTGATTTATCAAAAAAGTTTGCAAAATGGGCTTTAAACATTGAATTAACAAATGTATAGTGATTTTCAAATGAGCAGTAAAAGAATTTTGAAATTTGATTTTGATTTTGATTTTTAGGATTTTGATCTTAAAAAAAATAATTGGATCAATCAATGGTGTTTGAAATGGATTTGATCCAATGAGACAAATCGATCAAAAATGAAAAAACGCAAAATACGAATCGAAATCATGGACGTTTTGGAATCCATTTGAGAATTTGAGATACCTTTTTGACGAATCAAGATCCATTTTCAACAAACGAATCAAATTTAGAAGATCTTGGTTCTTTTGTTGGAACGAGAAAATATCCAATTTGAACATTGTACCACCCATTATGCGAGATGTACAATTCGTTCGTCGTGTTCTTCAACGATCCAAGAACATCTTCAAAAGAACCACCAACACATTTGGGTTTTGACTTCAAATTCAATGCAACATTTGGAGATTGTTGCTTTGGAACCCAAATTTGCTTCACGGATTTCGATTTCACAACAACATTTGACGATTTTTGTGAATAAACCCGCTTGTTTTTGCGATTGATCTTCTTCTTCTTTTTCTTTCTCATCTTTTTTCATCTTGAAGACTTGACTCCATGAACAAACCCACTTTCCACAAATTGAACTTTGTGAGTTTCAATCAAATCTTTTGGAGTTTGATACTTGTGAACTTCTTGAATCACCGGCTTCCGATAAGGAATCATTCCTTTAAACGAATCACAAGAACACAAAATATCATCGGTTTGAACTCCAATCGAGCAAAAAATAATTTCATAATGAGAATCAACTTGAACTCCTTTTTCTTGAACATCAAGAACAACACAATGAACTCCATTATCTTGAACTTCTTTTCCTTGAACATCATGAACATCAAGAACACGATGAACATCATCAAGAACATGTTCTTGAGCTTCACGACAAGTTGCATAATATTCAATTCTATTTCTTCCTGGTTTACAATTAGCAAGAAGAATTCCTTTTATGACTTCACCATTCCTCTTATTTCTTCGTCTTTCTTGATATGTTGTAATCAATCGATCAAACAAATCTTTGTTTTGGTAAATTGGATAACCAATGAAATCTCCCTTTTCATCCCTTTCTCCATTTGACATAAGTGTATCTTCACTTTGCAATCCAACAGTCATTCGATAAAGAATGCATTCAAAAGAAGTGTATACGTATAGAAAACTTTCATTTCGAATCAACCATTGCTCCATAATTGCTTCTTTTCTTTTAAATCAAATGTTATGAACTTGGGTTTTCTAGAGAGAGAAAGTGTAAATCAACAAGAATTCTAGAGAGAGAAAGTCAAATTTTGGATCAAATCAAGGAAAAATTCGATTTCTAGAACACAAAACACTCTCTAAAAACAAAGATCAATAAGAACATGAAGAATCACCAAATCAAGATAGCCATCAAGGATCAATTCTTGATCAAATCAAGAACACCCGCTCTGATACCAATTGTAGTGGTATTGATTATGTTGGCATGTGCGGAATATGAAAGATCTAGTGAATCATCATGTAATATCAAGAACACAAGGAGTAAATAAATCTTTGTAAGCTCTTATTAGATCTAGAAAGAATATACAAATGGGTTTGTACAAAGTTTCTCTCTCTAGTCTAACACTCCAAATGAATTCACTTCTATAATGGGAGTCACTCACTTCCTATTTATAGGAAAGACTCAACCCATTTACACATACAAAGAGGAAAGTCTAAAACACTACATCCAAGAGTGACTTTGCACCCTAACATTCTCCCCCTAAAAGTTAGGATTGGATGTCCTGCTTTAATCTCCAACGAGCTAGCGCGATCAAGACCAAACTCCCCCTCGAAGTAACACCGGTCTTCAAATTCGCAAATGAATATTCGACAAACCCGAGAAGCTTCGAATACCCATCATTCTCCCCTTTTTATAATCAAAAAATGATTATAAAACCCACTAAGCATGAGAAGCGCCCGAGGAATAGTCTTCACGATACTCCCCCTTGATGTGTACCAAAAATGAATCACCAAAAATCTTGCACGGAAAAACAATCACGCGAAAGCCACAAAAAATTTCCAATTTATGAAATTTTTTGACTTTTTGGGTGAAAGTTGCAAGATTTTTCAAAATCCGGGTAGAAATTGTCACTTTCTGAAACTTGCAGGGACCCGTTGTGCCAAAAATAGCCAAATATGCGAAATTCTCCCCCATTTGCGAAACTGGGTATAAAATGTAAATTCGCACAAACTGCAGGGACCAGAACTGAAAATTCTGCAATTTCTCAGCTTTTATTACCCATTTGCGAAGTTGGGTATAAACTGTCATTTCGTGAAAAGATCAGGGACCCAATTCGAAAATATTTGTTTTCTTCTTCCCAATTCGTGAATGTTTCACAGTAACACCATCAACCCAATCATCCAATTTTAGATGCGAAGCCTAATCAATACAACCTCATATGCGAACTTAATTGAGACCCAGATAATTTTCATTAGCGAATCCACTATAGCAAGATGCGAACAAACATTCTTAGCAATAACAAACTAAACTCAAACGATATCCAAATTCATTCCAAACTTCGCTTTTTCTTCACATCAACAATCGATTTGAACCTGAAACATTCGCATCTAACGATCCCAAGAAACTGGTCGACCATTGAATCCATAACATCAAAAATTGACTGCCTTTAATCCTTGACTTCGCATAATCGATTCTAATAATAATTCTTCGAACATCGATCCTTGACAATTGATCACAAAACGACAAACCCAGACTCAAACTTTCGCATTCAATCAACTATTGATTGTAAACCCATTCACGCTTCGTTTTCAATCGACTTCCAAAATTGTCGATTTCTATTACATCACCCTTTGTCAACAAATGAAATCAAACTTCAATTGCTTTATCTGTTCGTTCCCAAATCATCTCCTTCCTAAAGTTCGTTCTTCAGCTTTATACATCATAAACCAACAATCGAACTTGCGAACTCACACAACCAACCCTCGATGCTTACATCGAACTCACAACTCAGTTTATCCGAATCGATTTCCAAAAAGTATTCAAGATGCAAATATGAACTGTGTTCGACATCAAGAAGTAAAACTCAAACAATTTTCAAAATTAACTCCCAAATTGAACAACATTTCGATATCCACAGCCAATATCCAACTTGTATCAAACGATTTCAGCCTTCAATTCAGCAATTCATCAATTGAAAATCGAGTTTGACTTTGCTTTTCAGAGTTTGACTTCTTGAAATCTGAAGTCAACAAACATGATATTGATTTATCAAAAAAGTTTGCAAAATGGGCTTTAAACATTGAATTAACAAATGTATAGTGATTTTCAAATGAGCAGTAAAAGAATTTTGAAATTTGATTTTGATTTTGATTTTTAGGATTTTGATCTTAAAAAAAATAATTGGATCAATCAATGGTGTTTGAAATGGATTTGATCCAATGAGACAAATCGATCAAAAATGAAAAAACGCAAAATACGAATCGAAATCATGGACGTTTTGGAATCCATTTGAGAATTTGAGATACCTTTTTGACGAATCAAGATCCATTTTCAACAAACGAATCAAATTTAGAAGATCTTGGTTCTTTTGTTGGAACGAGAAAATATCCAATTTGAACATTGTACCACCCATTATGCGAGATGTACAATTCGTTCGTCGTGTTCTTCAACGATCCAAGAACATCTTCAAAAGAACCACCAACACATTTGGGTTTTGACTTCAAATTCAATGCAACATTTGGAGATTGTTGCTTTGGAACCCAAATTTGCTTCACGGATTTCGATTTCACAACAACATTTGACGATTTTTGTGAATAAACCCGCTTGTTTTTGCGATTGATCTTCTTCTTCTTTTTCTTTCTCATCTTTTTTCATCTTGAAGACTTGACTCCATGAACAAACCCACTTTCCACAAATTGAACTTTGTGAGTTTCAATCAAATCTTTTGGAGTTTGATACTTGTGAACTTCTTGAATCACCGGCTTCCGATAAGGAATCATTCCTTTAAACGAATCACAAGAACACAAAATATCATCGGTTTGAACTCCAATCGAGCAAAAAATAATTTCATAATGAGAATCAACTTGAACTCCTTTTTCTTGAACATCAAGAACAACACAATGAACTCCATTATCTTGAACTTCTTTTCCTTGAACATCATGAACATCAAGAACACGATGAACATCATCAAGAACATGTTCTTGAGCTTCACGACAAGTTGCATAATATTCAATTCTATTTCTTCCTGGTTTACAATTAGCAAGAAGAATTCCTTTTATGACTTCACCATTCCTCTTATTTCTTCGTCTTTCTTGATATGTTGTAATCAATCGATCAAACAAATCTTTGTTTTGGTAAATTGGATAACCAATGAAATCTCCCTTTTCATCCCTTTCTCCATTTGACATAAGTGTATCTTCACTTTGCAATCCAACAGTCATTCGATAAAGAATGCATTCAAAAGAAGTGTATACGTATAGAAAACTTTCATTTCGAATCAACCATTGCTCCATAATTGCTTCTTTTCTTTTAAATCAAATGTTATGAACTTGGGTTTTCTAGAGAGAGAAAGTGTAAATCAACAAGAATTCTAGAGAGAGAAAGTCAAATTTTGGATCAAATCAAGGAAAAATTCGATTTCTAGAACACAAAACACTCTCTAAAAACAAAGATCAATAAGAACATGAAGAATCACCAAATCAAGATAGCCATCAAGGATCAATTCTTGATCAAATCAAGAACACCTGCTCTGATACCAATTGTAGTGGTATTGATTATGTTGGCATGTGCGGAATATGAAAGATCTAGTGAATCATCATGTAATATCAAGAACACAAGGAGTAAATAAATCTTTGTAAGCTCTTATTAGATCTAGAAAGAATATACAAATGGGTTTGTACAAAGTTTCTCTCTCTAGTCTAACACTCCAAATGAATTCACTTCTATAATGGGAGTCACTCACTTCCTATTTATAGGAAAGAATCAACGCATTTACACATAAAAAGAGGAAAGCCTAAAACACTACATCCAAGAGTGACTTTGCACCCTAACAGAGTTGGGCCTTGGCGCCGGAGCGCCGGTGTCTAGGTTCATGGTCGTGAAGGCGACGGCCCGAGCCTATAACCTATGTTAGGAAGCGACCTTTAGCTAGGTTGTCCTTTAGATAACCACTATGTTATTTTTGACGTATTCCTATAGGGATATGTTAATAGTTCCCATGTGGAAATGGGAACAAATTACCATGGTTTTTATCACCTAGTTACCCATGACGGCTAGGGGATTTGATGTGATGTGGGTCATTGTCGATCGTCTGACCAAGAGTGCCCACTTTCTGCTATTCAGGAGAGTTCCACGGTCGAGAAATTGGTTGATGTGTATGTGCGCAAGATTGTCGCTCGACATGGTGTTCTAGTGTCCATTATATCTGATCAAGATGTTCGATTCACTTCATGATTTTGGCGGAGGTTCCATGGGGAATCAGGTATGAGATTGCACTTTCGCATTACTTACCATCTGCAGACTGACGGCCAGAGTGAGCATACCATCCAGACGCTCGAGGAGATGTTGAGAGCCCGTATCTTAGATTTCGGTGGGAGTTGGGACTCCTACCTTCCCCTAGTTGAGTTTTCATATAACAAAAACTATCATTGGAGCATTGGTGCTCCACCGTTCCAACTTCTCTATGGGAGAGGCTTTCGTACGTCTTTTTGTTGGGGCAGGTCGGCCATAGAGTCATGAAGAGGACCGAAGTGGTTCTGCCAATGAAATAGCTTATCCAGCAGAATAGACAGAGATTGCATACAACTCTAAGCCAACAAAAGAGTTATGTTGATAGACGACAGTCTGAGTTGGAGTTCCAGGTCAGTGATATGATATTGCTGAAGGTATCACCCTGGAAGTGTGTCATACACTTCAGGAAGAGGGGGAAGTTGGGTCCCTAATTTATTGGGCCATTTTGAGTGGTAGCCAAGGTGGCTTATCGGTTAGACTTGCCAGACGAGCTCGTCCAGATCTATAACACTTTCCATGTTTCACAGTTACGAAACTGTTTAGTGGATGATAGTGCAGTGATTCCATTGGACGATGAATCATATTCATGCCAATAAGCATCTGAAATATGTTGAGAGGCCAGTAGTGATTTTAGACAGCAAGATGAAGGCCTTTCGCAACAAGGTGGTGCCTTTAGTCAACGTTCAAAAGTATATCACCCTCAATCATCCCAAAACGTATAAATCTTTGAACTTGATGATTTATTTGATAATATCCTGCTAGTTCTAAGGTTTGTGTACATTTTTGGTCCCATGGTCTTGGTCTAGTAGAGGATGAGCTACTCCAGGCCCTTGACGTGTAGTTTTCTGTAGTATTGAGCTTATGGAGTCATAAAAATGAGAGCTTGGTCACTCTCATTAATCCATGCATGAGTTTTGGAGTCTTGGATGAGTTTTGGGCCTATGGCTTGAATTTATACCCTTTTGTATGCATGCAAATGGATGAAGTTAGAGACTTTATCCATTGAGACATCCCTTTTTGTCGAGATATGAAGCTTGATGAGTTTGATTTCTACATTAAGGACTTAATAAAAGTATTTGGATTCAGTGTAACTATGCGGGGCGTACAAGCGGGTACGTAGCGCGTACCTATTGTTTGTCTTGTAAAAGTCAAGCAACCCTCTACGTGGGGTGTAGAGTGGTATTACACAGGGCGTACTTAGTATGTGTGGGGAAATATTGACCAACTGACCTTTGATCGTTGACTTTGAATTTGAACAAGTCTGACTTTAGGTCATATAGGGTATTTTGGGTAGGGAATTAAGGTATAGTCCGTTTTTAATGTTTGGGTGGTCGGTAGAGCCAGTGTCGGAGCAGTGATCTATTTAGATACCTTCTTTGACATTGAGGTGAGTTTTCCTCACTATACTTGTCGGTCAAAGGCACCAATGTCGGCCGACTAGGTCATGTATCCCGGTATATAGGATGATGTTATGTTTGATATATGTTAGACTGGCAGATTTGTATTATTACATGTATTCGCTGGTTATATGTTAGACTGGTAGATATACATTATTACCTGTAATTGTTGATTATTGATTGTTATTTTATATGTCGACATGTTATGGTTGTTTTGGTTTAGGTGGTCCTGCTTTGTGCTAAAGTCCAAGATACCCGGGGCGGTTCGGATAGATTGTAGGTCGTATGAGGCTGTCCAATCAGGCCAAAGGCCTATAGAGTAGTCCATACAGTTTGTAGGCCCTGTGAGGCGGTCCAGTCAGGCTGAAGGCTCATGTTTTCATGTTGTTATATGTTTGGTTGTGTGTAGTATGTTGGGGAAACTCATTAATCTTTGGTTTACAGTTTGATTGTTATGGTTTCAGGTACTTCAGAGGATAGGAGCAAGGATAATGCTTGATCATACACATCATCCTGGATTTATGAGCTTATGGTTTTAGGAATACTCTGATTCTTGTTTTATGACTTTTGGAAACTATGAATTCTTGATAATTGTGGATTGGAGTGGTTTAAAAATGTAAAATTTTGCCTTGATTTTGGTATGTTACACAAAACAATTTTAAGAAACATTTTAATATTAAAAACTTTGGATGTCAATGCTGATACTAAAACATAAACATAAACTAGCTATTACATGCCTTATAACTGTTTATTACACTAATGGCCTTAAAAATTCTTAAAACTCTCAGCATATATCACTATCCATAAACCTATAATAATATAATTAGATATTTTACATATATATTTCACACCAAATAAATAATCTGACTACTCATTCCCGTTATTCTCACTTCTTAATCCTATAATGATGATCTCAAGGGTCCTATCCTAAAAGATCACTATAAGCAATGAGTACACAATAATGCTTCGGGGATTCGTTAGCAATATATGTCAATAAGGCAACCATAAAGGGATAGAATACCCTAATGAACGCACAGTTCGTTAATACCTACAATTGCGAGTCTACCAATGTTTCAATGGACTGTCTGCAATAGTCTGTAGTCGTCATCTATACTCTGCTAGATAACTAGTCCCAGTGATATAATAATACCAATTTTGTCACAGCCTCACACCATTATTTTCGCAACCCTTTACAACCCAACATAATTTAAATATGATATTTAAATAAATCTTTTAATCTAATATATCAATTAGGCAAGCAAAATTCCGCCATGCTATTTTATTGAACATATTTATAAAAATATAGATAAATAGCGCACATAACATTTAAGCATTTAAAATACTTTGTATCTATGTATAAGATGAAAATAACTATGCATTTACTTGTTAAAGGTGAATGATATGTGGAAAAGGTAGATCTTTGACAAATATGTTTGCTTTTCCTTTTAAACAACCTATAAACAAGTATTACTAACTCTTAGTTGTCATTTTATATCTTTTAAAACTATAATTGTAATATTTTATATTTATCCATAATCCCAAAATAATATTGACTTTTAGCTGATAAGGAACGACCATGTAAGATCATATCGGAGGTAGCATCCATTTGGTATAGAAAGTACATTGTCTGGAAAATCCACTTTAAAGACCTCACAAATCTAGTCTAGATATTACTCTCATTAGTATATCAATCGGTATAAGGACTGGTATTACTGATAAATCTTATCTATAAGCTCATAATAATGACTAAAAACATAAATATAAGTTATATTTAAAGTATAGTAAGAATAAATCAACTTACAAGTTCTTTAGCGAATATTTTGGAAAGTCACTGACAAAACTTCGACTCCGAAACTTCTTTTCGTCGGGCTCTCCGACGTCGTAGAACCTACTCTAAGAACTTAAGAAAATCAGAATGGAATGAAAGAAAATCTAGAGAGAATTTTGGAGAAAAGTAGAGAAAGAGTGAACCAAAATCGAACTTGTATTAATAGGTTGTCAGGACACAGGGCACGTTGCACCTTTTACTGGGTGAGTTGTGTGTTAGGATTAGGCACCAAGTTTGCTTTGTATCTTTTGCATACGAGCTATGTTTTTTACGTTCACTATATCTCTGACTTCGTATCAACGAGTACTACAACTTTCATTTAGACTCCCTTGGCTATTCTCGTTTTATTCTAAATTTACAAATTTGTAAATATTGCAATGTTGAAGACGTTGCACATCAAGCTTAGGCGCTAACTTTGTTTCATATCTTTAGCATAAGAGCTCCATTTATGACGTTCTTTTTATCGACAGTTTCATATCGACAATACTACAACTTTCATTTAGATTCTTTTGTACAACGAGCAACCGATATTTGATTTGATTTTTATGACACTCAGATATATCATGTCGAATACGAAACTTTAAAAAAAATCAAAACTTTCACATATGAAGTCAAATTTGGACGTTCTTCATTTGCACGGGCTTGTGATCACGATCACTATGACCTTTATTTAGATTATTTATCACAAATAATCTTTTAACTTTTATCATTTATTTGGCCCTATTTATTAAGTTTTAAAATAAGTTTTTATACAAATATTATAAACATAATATTTTTCCAGTTTACACACACATAATATATATAAATCACATATATAATAACACATATTATTTTTTGGATAATTCTCTTTCATTAATTCATAAAAGTTTACAATCATCAACCAACGTAAATACATATTTTATGATCAATGCCTAGCGATACATGCGGACGTGACATAAACTGAATAAAATTTCGTATCTAACTATAAATATTAAACCAAAAGAAAAAAAACATATTAAACTTGTACTAAATGAAATATAAATTAATACATAACATATTATAATCAGTTTTAGATGATATTTTGTCTTGAAGCATCGATGTAGCCACACAAGTTTTTGATGTGGGTTAATATAACTTTAGTCGTATATGAATAAGAAAAAATGACCAAATATTAATTGTCATTTGACTAATTAGTTGTTGTTTTTTAATATAATATATAAATAATTATAAATTTATAATGGTTAATAATTAAATAATGTGTTAAAAATATTTTTTAGTAACTATCTATCAGTTTATATATAAAATGTTAATTTATAGATATAAACTATATAAATATATATTAATTAAATACTTTTTTCGGTTTAACGAAAATCATGAAAATTTAACCAAAACCAAACCAAATATGATATTCTTATTCGGTTAACTAAACTGAATTAAATGAATAACCAAATAAACCAAACAACATTTGGTTCTATTCAGTTATTCGATTTCGGTTTTTTATCACATCCCTAAATATAGAGATGAATTATCCTTATTTTCAAAGAACATGAGATGCAACCATTACTGGCATTCAACTTCTGTGAGATGTATACGTAGATAAATAAGGAATTTATGCGATCCTTAGTAGCAGTGAGTTGACACATTAGAATTGAGGAATTGCCCGACAGAATTGTTAGGCATATATACGAGAGGTGATCTCGAGTACCTTACAATGATACTTAAAGTGGTGGCATCACAAGAATTATGGTTGTAGCTTGCATTCTATCGTGTATCTAGTTCAAAGAATGACCTTAACATACACCAATGTTCTTTTATTTTGAACGATGAAGAATACAAACATGGCTACTGTCTTGCATATGGGATATACCAAGGGATGAGCATCTATCTGGACTCGTACCGAAAACCAAAAACCCAATTTAGTGGGAAATGGAGAATCGGGAACCGAACGAAATAACTCGTTTCTGATTGTAATAGGTTCTGGTTCTGGTTCAAATTTGGTTATACAAGTAAGTACGCTATGTAAGGATGTGTTTAGTTCCGGACCCTGACGAACCGAAATGAAAACCAAAAAACCAGGAACCAATTTAGTGGGGAATGGAGAATTGAAAACCGGACCAAATACCTTGGTTTCAGTTCTGATTTTTCCAGGTTCAATCCAGTTCCATGGGTTAAATGCTTATCCGATACCTAACTTGGGCTAGTTCTCTAAAATCATTTCCAATCAATTAACCAAAAAAAAAGTTCAAGGTAGCACAAGAAACATCAAACAAGGACGTGAAATGGGCTTTTAGCACCCTAATTCTTGTTAGAGCATAATGCAATGAACATAGTAAAACATCATGTATGATTGTGTTATATACACGATATAATACTACAAGATAAGGCTGATGTTATATCTACGGTTCATCATATTGATCCCTTATTGAGGAAGAAGTTAACACAAACATGATCTATGTATTACTCAATACAAAAACCACCACCAACTCTGTTCAACTCTTTATGATTACGTTAAGTGTGTTTGCATAACTAATTTTTGTAGTTTTCATTTTCGAATTTAAACTGTCACTTTACTGTTTAATGTGGTATGTTGTTTTTTAATGAAATTTTATGTTTAACTTTATTTATTTAGATTTACATTAGTAAATTTTTTAATTAAATATAACTAAGTAAATAAGTTAAGTGGTTTGGGAGGGTTGGAAGGAATTAGAGGGATGAATTTCTATGTGTTGTGAAAGAGATGGGTGGAAGTGAGCCAAGAAAAAAATAGATAGATTTAGTGATGTGACAAGTAGAATGGGAGGGGTGAGAGTGAGAGGGATGAACTCCTTTCACACTTAGCGACTATGTAACACTGTAAATTTTCAAATAAAATTTTCATTTTTTTGGAATCACATAAACTCAATATCACATTTCCCAAAAACCACAAAATGTATATGTTGTCAAAACACAAGTCAACAATGTTTGATAACATCCCAGAATCCTCAAAATCATAATCTCTAACTGGTGTGTACAATCAAGTCGGCGCCTTCTTGCGATCCTGAAAAGTACCTGAAACATATATCATACAACACGGTAAGCACGAAGCTTAGTGAGTTCCTCAAAATACCACACGCAAATAATTAGCCTCTCATGGCTATATCACGATAAGGACCCTCCGGTCATGTTTCTCAGTGAAGACCCTCCGGTCTCACAGCTCGGATCGGACCCTCCAGTCCGGTATCTCAGTGAAGACCCTTCAGTCTATAAGGCATAGGAGTAATATACAACATACATCACAAAGACAAAATGCATGATATCACATAACTCAGTATAAGCCAGTGTTGTAAAAATCCCGACTAGGTCCCGATTAATCTCCGGTTAATCCTTAGGCTCTAGTCGACCGATTAAATGACGTCTAGCGATTAATCCATGTATACACAAAGAGTGAAGTTGTAGAAAACAACGAAATTTTAACACTTTGAAAAAACTATATCTTAATAGAAACTATTTTAGGAATGCTTAGTGTTCTATTAATAATATCAACCTCTTTTGTTAATATATTGGTGGTATTTACAAACTTTTGTTATGTTATTAGCATATTTAATTTTTTTTAAATTCAAAAAATTAGTAATTAATGGTACCCAATTAATCACCGCCGACCCGATTAATCCTTTAACCCTGGTCCACCGATTAGCTAACGTCGAGCGTTTTTTACAACCTTGGTATAAGCACATAAGACCCTCCGGTCACACAATGATTACCACTTAGGTAAGTATAGTGAGAAGACTCACCTCGTAAGTAAAGAAAGTATGTCTCGTACGCCAACCAACGGTCTACTCTCTGCCTAACATATATCATAATTAACTCTAATTAATAAACGACCCCTAAAGATGTTAGGATAAACCCTCTACTAAATCTCAGAAGGATAAAGACCATTTTACCCTTCCATGGCCTCCAAAGTCCATAGTTTAACCAAACCCTAAAAGTCAACAAAAGTTAACAGCAAGCGTGTACGCTGGGCGTACAACCCTTTATGTTGGGCATACTACTTCACAATGCATGTATCAGGAAAATTCGATGCTACGCTACGCGTATCTAGGAGTACACTCAGCGTATGTCCCAAACTTACTTTTTCCCACTCTCCTGGTCTTAATCCGTTAAGACCATAGCTATAATCTCAGATCTAGACGCACTAAAGGCTAATACTCCATAAAGTTTGTGACTTTAAGCCTTAGCATGGTTGAGCAATTCTAAAACTCATAAACTCTCACTCGTTACTCACAAAAGTTCTCATATATCATGCATGGGGAGATCTTGACGTCCAAGATCCCATTTTTATGAGTCCACTCAACTAGAGACACTTAAAGGGATAAGTATTATGCTCTGGAGTTCAACAAACTCATAAAGATTCAACCTTTGGGACATAAACCCTAAAATGAACCACAATATGCACGAATAAAAACATTGAGAATACATTAAGCTTGATACCTCCAAATGATGCACCAACCATAGGAAAACTCAGATCCAAAGCTTCGACACCAACTGTACTCTCTTCAAAGCTCCTTCTTCACCCAAAGAATCCCACAAAACCACTCGAAAGCTTTAAATGGCCACTCAAGCTAAGAAAACGGAAATTAGGGTTTTGATGGGAGTTGAAGACTGGTAATGGTGGCTAAAAATGGAGCCATCATGTTCCTTAAATAGGGACACACCACAAATTAGGGTTTCTATTCAGGGCCTAGTACGCCCAATGTACCCTCTGGTATGCCCAACGTATTAGGTGGCTTCCGCGTCCAAATCGCACACATGAGTACGCTGAGCGTACACATACGTACGCCTTGCGTACTCAGCTACCACCTTTTCTAAATTAAGGACCAAACTTGACAACTACAATAAAGTAAGGGCTATTGAGATATACCTGGTCTCGGGATGTTATAGACTACAATTATATATTCCTAAATAAGTTTAATGAAACTATATTTCTCGAAGGAAATCGGCAAACTTTTTTTCTATAAGCAAATTTGACACCAAATTTCACATATATAATTAGTATGAGTTTTTTAAGAGAAATGTGAAGAAATTAATTTTTTTTTGTTTATGTAAATGTATACACACATTTTTTTTGAAAATGTGGATATATATATATATATATATATATATATATATATGTGAGACGGTTTACTTGAAATTAAAAAAAAAAGTAGAGAACTTGAGATTCAACCTCAACCACATATATGGCAGCAACATGTTTATATGTATATGCCTAATCATAAATGATTATACATATATTTCTGTTAACAGACTGAGTAATCATAAATGCTTGTGATAGTTTGTAGGAGAAGAGATGGTGCTGACATAGGTGACGGTGATATAAGTGACGGGTGTGACAGTGGTGGGGTCAGCTGGTGTCAGAGGTAGTGGTAGTGGTGGTGGCGGTTGCGGTTGTAGTGGTGGGATGGTGGCAGAGTAGAAATGAATGTGTGATGCTTTATAATCATTTATGATTATTACAAGCCTGTCACGTCGGTACGCCGGACGGTTAGAGCGGCGGATGTGAAATATATTACTGAGATTGAATCTCAAGATTTCTATTTTATTTTTAATTTCAACGGAACCTACCTATATATATATATATATATATATATATATATACACACACACACACGATAGGTGTGATACTCATGTATTACATGAGTTTATTTAAAAGAAAATTTAAATATAAAATTCAAAATATTTGAAAATTTTGAATTTATAAGAAAAGTGAGAAAAACTATTGAATTGTAAGAATTTGTAACATCCTAAAGTCAGAATCAGGAGTTCAGGGGGTAAAAGTGTAAGTTTGGAAAAGAGGAACTTGGCGAGTAGGAGCTTCAACTCGTTGAGTCTAAGCGTGTGCCGGGCACATGTTAAGTGACCAGAATCGCCGAGTCGGAGGCTGGACTCGACGAGTCCATGCTGGAATGAGAAACCCTAATTCATGGGGTTTGCACCCTATTTAAAGAATGATATGCCTTCATTTTAGCCTCTATCTTCCCTGAGTGTTCTAGAGAAACCCTAAATCGTGAAAGACTCCGTTGTTGAGAAGATTGAAGCTTGGAAGAAGAAATTGGTGAAGATAAGTTGGAGGATTTTCAAGATAGCATCAAGAGAGCTTGTGGATCTGAAGTCTACATCAGTTTAGACTCATCTCTAAGGTAAGAGGACCTTACCTTAAGTTATTTCCTTGTTATTTCATCCATGGTGTGTGATTTGGGGTTCTTTAGCATGGTTGGGATCTATTTCGGGTATAGAGACTAGATCTGAGGTTGCAACTTCAGATCTAGGTTGGTTTGGAGCCATGTGATTAGAAAGTGATAGCTTTGGGGCGTGATTGAGAGTGTCCTTGCCTTAAACCTTCATTTTAGCTTGATTAGAGCTTTTTGACCCTTGCATGCACGTAAATTTGGAAACTTTACGTGTGAATCTTGTTGGATTAGTGTCTAAGTCCATAACTATTTTGGTATGTACTTGACCCGATGGTGCATGGTCCTTTTGGGTTGCCTTCACCAAAGCAACTTGATAGAGGAGTGAAATTTGTGAACCATTAGAGGAGTGACATTTGTGACTCTAAGCTTTCTAAAGTCAAATACAAGGAGGAATTGGGATTGTTATTGCTATATAACAATCAAGGTATGATTTAAACTCTAATTATATGTTATATTGATTATCATATGCTAGATCTAGGGTTTATAGTCTTGGATAAATTTCATGTACAATAGAGAAACCTAGATCCAAGCATTAGGGTTTGTATGAGCACATATGATGTTCTTATAGCCAAAACCCATCAGTGGTATCAGAGCCTTGATTGGTTTCTATTGTATTGATGCCTTGTGTGTTTATTCAAGTTGCAAAATCGATTTTTGGGCTCCCTGGCTGATGAACTCGGCGAGTACCACTGTGTACTCGGCGAGTAGGCCTTAACTCGGCGAGTATAGTGTGGTACTCGGCGAGTTCGAGCATCAGATGGAGCTATTTTCGGGATTTCTTGTTGTTTATCTTTGAAATACTTGCCTTTATCATATTAGATCAATATAAATCCGATTTTATGATATATATATATATATATATATATATATATATATATATATATATATATATATAACTATATTCTTGATCTAATTGAAGATATTTATCAATTAATAAAATATTTGTTTCCTTATGTGATAATTGACTAAGTATTTTGATTAAATTGGTAAATTGTTTTGCAAGAAATCATTAAATAAATCAAATATGGATAATAATTTGATTAAATGTTAATTTAGGTTATTTGTTATTTGAACCTTGTGTTATGAAATGTTTCATATTTTCTCCCCTTAGGTTTTATAGTTCAAATTTGAACCCAAAGGTTTTGTTGTTTTGAAATTTAAATAGTTGAAACCCTAATGTTTTGAAAAGGTTTAAAAACTTGCCCTCATGTTTTGGAATTTAAATTTTTGGTTTAATAGTTTAATTTTGATGTATATTTAAATTCTAAACCCTAATGTTTTGAAATGTTTCAAAACTTGCCCTCAAGTTTTGGAATTTAAAAGTTGATTAAAATTTAATTGGGAATGTTAAATTCTAAAACCCTAGTATTGTTTTTAAAAAGATTCAAATCACACCCTTATGGATTTATTAATTAATTAAGGTGTATAATTAAGAGAGGTTTAATAAATCCATAAAAGTTTTTGTTTACATTTAATTGAATTAAAACCATAATCGTTAAATTTGATCACCTAGTATTTTAAAAGTGTAAAATACACCCTATACTATATATAACATTAAAAGTCTAACATTATATATATATGTATGAGTAAAAGCAGTCTTACCATTAGTAGGCCTCATTCACGAAGCTGGTCTATAAGGAGAGTTTAAGGAAATTGCCTATAAAATGGCGATTGAATGGGTATCCACTCTTACCCACCGCACTCTTAACTAGTGGAGGGTCGTTAGCCGAACGGGTAGGATGGGACAAAACATTCCATTATAAGTATAATGAAGTATAAAAGTAACTAAATGTTTTCATAAAATTCCCTTTCTTAGTTACTTAGGCAAAAGTGAATTGATGCAATTCCATGAAATTACACTTTGTGCCCTTGAGAAGACGTTAGTGGAGCGTATGTGGTTTACCGGCACACTAAATGGTTCTAAGCAAAGGTAGCAAAGGGTGACTCAATGTTTTTCATAGTTCGGTGGATCGTGTGTGGTTTACCGGCACATCGAATAGGTGACTGTAACATGTGGGGGCACCATGTAGTTTGCATGGTTATTCACACCCGCTTTGTGATCCTCAGCATCCCAGTCACAAACAAGAGGGGCATATCGAGATTTAAACATGCCATTGAAATGTTCAATGAATCTCATAGGATCTAGGAGTTTTCATAGATTTAAAACTTAAATTTCCTTTTTCGTTTTTCATGGTGGAAATTAGTGAATTGTCATTCACTTACCTTTAAATGTTCTACAATTTGAGTTACGGCATCCCTCTCCCGAGTTGTAGGATATTGTGTTGGGTCCTAGCCTTAGTATCTCATTTGGGTGATTTACTAAGGACTCAATCAATCAACTAACTTGAATTCGTTTTCTCCCGTTTTGTAGATGTCAAAGTTCGACAACTATGGTCTTCCCAAATCCCGTGGAACAAGCTTTCCACATGAAGATGATATTCCACGATTCGATCGAGGAACAAGAAATCATGCTTCACTTCCTCCACCTCCTCCAATTATTCTCCCTAACCCACAAGTTCAAAGGCTTGAAAAGTTCAAAATCACTCAAGCCCTTTTGGCAAGTAAACAAAAGAAGGAAGCCGGTGTGTGCACACGTCCTAGGGATGAAGTCACACATTGAAAGGTTAAGAATGTTGGGATCCGTTGTCTGTGAGGAAATGGTTGTTGATTGGGTTCTTCAGTCACTTCCTAACTTATATAGTGAGTTCGTAAGAGAGTACTATATGATGAACCGCGACGTGACCCTTATAGATCTCACCTATATGCTTATTGCTGCTGAATCAGCAATGGTTTGGCGCAATAGAAAAAGCAAAGTTGATTGGTGAATCTGCCTTCAAGACCTCTATGGATATAGACAATGGCAACGAAAGAAATGCTATGATCAAAAAGTTTGATCATAAGAGAAAGGCAATGTCTGAAGTAGTTCCATGTCATGTTCCAAAAGAGTCAATTTGATTTTATTGCCAAGAGAAAAGGCATTGGAGACGAAGCTGCCCCATTTACCTAAGAGATCTAAGAGATGGGAGAGTCGAAACGTATGGCTCTAATATAGGTAAAATCCATTAACTAACTCTTTTAAGCTTCTATTCTAGATTCTTAATACATAATGTGATAAGATCACAATTGATGTTTTGTAGGATCGAAGAAAAGAAAGGAAGCTTAAGGGAAGAAGTGAGCAGAATCTAACCGTGAAGGAATGGATTTCGATCGCAATACTTGAAGATTAGATTCTTGAGCCACTACTTAGAGTTAGAATAAGATTGCTAGGAAAGATGTATTAGCATAGTTTTTAAAAGAATTGCATTGTAAGGACAAATTTTTTCCGCAATAAAATAAATTTTGATTTTATATTATTTATTTATCCTTGCAATGGCGTGTATGAAAAATTGATATTATTAGCAATAATGGATTTGATTCTTAATTATGGAAATGTCGAGAATTTACCAAATAGAGAGAGTTTCTCATCGCCCAAGTTTCGATTGGACAGAAACTTGGAATCATGCAACTTGGTTGCACGATGAATGAGAAATTTCATATTTGGAAATTAGACTAATTCATTTGACAAAGTGTCAAGTGAAGGACTAGGAAATCGAGTACACAAAGTTGTGTGTTGATCAAGTCCACCATAAGAGTAACAAGATATTCGTCATGATTTACTAAAAGTTTAGTAAATATGATTATACTTATAAGATTAAGTGTAATTCGGAATTGATTAAAAAGGTTTAAATCAATAGCAAAACTAAATAAAAAGAATCAAGTAGGCAGAAAGATAAAAGTTTCTCCATTCTAAGAAGAAGGGAGAGTAGCTTTTATGCTTTATGATAGATCTTAATGATTAAGAATCATATCTCAATTGATCCTCTAAGTGGGTCTTAGTACAATTGTATGTTTAAGAAAAGGAATCAAGAATTGAAGAGATGGTTAAATCAAGAAGTCAATCATACTTCGTTCCAAAACAAGTCTTAGAGTTAAGATTGTGACATTGAGTGAAAAGTATTAAGAAGGTTTATAACATTCATCAAATGTGGAAAGTTGTGATGTCTTGGATAAGACAAAGACTAACTAAGACCAATTTATGAAGTGTTTTGATAAAAACTACACTAACACTTGAATATTTGGTTGTCAAGAAATGTTTATTGACAAGAGAATCTTATATGTCAAGGAGTCAGTGGGAGTCTTAATGCTCTTGAAAGGTTTCAAGAACAAATCAAAATAGACCTTATCGATCATCACTAGCACACGAGTTGAGGTTTACAACCTATCGTGATGACACTATTTTGTTTCTGTGCCATTCTAATTGATTTAATTATGCATGTGAGTCCTATGAGTTCTCATTTGAACGCATAAAAGGCAAGGCACCTTAATCAATGAAAGGTACATTGATAGGAAAGGGTGAGCTGCTTAACTACTTGGAAGACATGGTGGGCAGCTGTGCTACCATAAGGCAAGAAATCAAGATTAAGAAAAGCTCGATCCATATGAGTTTGAATTTGTCGTAAACTTTGGTTTTGACAAATTCACATGGATAGGAACAATTACACCGTTTAAATCTAAGTGTCATAAGATTTCCTCCCTCATGAAAATGATTGTGAGGAAATACTTTCTCTAAGAAAGATTTTAAGAAGATAGTGATTGTAAAATTGCATTCTCGAATTCGATTATGGTTACGGTATCCCTTTCCATAATTTGAATTGTGAGGTTTGACAATTGTTTAGACACACATATGAACTATCTAAGGCAAAGGTGTATAAGTTCAAGAAGCCTTGATAAAAGATTATCAAAGCACTAAGTATTAGAAACATGAACTTAAGAAATTCAATAAGCATTGTTTTTTCTGAAAGTTAAGCTGTTTCTGGATACATGTCAAAGCTATTGGGAGCATAAGTGTTATGTTTATAATAATCATCATGATAGTGGGAGCATAAATGTTATGATTGTATGATTATTAAGGCATGTATTGCAAGTTGGCAATATTAATTATAGAAAACAAGAGTTATACCTTGCAAAGTCGTAAGGGTTGTAAAGTTGTTTTGCTATAATTAAGGGAGACAATGTTATGCTTCATTTCAAATCTAAAGGCTTAGGTTGAGAAATGTTAATAAATATTAGTCAAAAGTACATAGTGTGTTTTTAAAATTTCGAGTATGATTACGACATTCCTCTTTACAATTCGAAGTTTGAGAACATAGCAAATAAAACATTATGGAAAAAGATTGATAAAGTATCAAATCTTTATGTAAGACATTATGCATCGTGTCCCATACGCTTCTGGTATAGGATTGATTGCAAATGCTATAATATTTGACCATTCTAAAATTTTCCAAATGTCTAGCGCATTTAGAGGGAAAAAGGATGAGAATCGGTTTTGACTAAGATAATTAAACAACTATCAAAGGACAATCCAAAGTTCGCCGAGGATCAGTCACTTGTGAGTAGTTAGAAGTATGATATTGGATGGACCATATCGACATTATTATGAATAGATAGGATTCTATTAAGAATGAGTTGTCATATGGAAAGTATGGAAGCATGTCCATATTGGGAATTGAATATTGAAAATCTATGTCTAGATTAGAAACTTTTATGCAAAAGGATGTTCAAAGAAATGTACTTTGAGTGAGAGACATCATACCTAAGGAATTGTCTTGTAACAATCTCCGTTAAAGGACTTTGTAATTTCATTGGCAATAGTCTTTGTGACTTTGGTGTACTGATATTACGAAAGGATCATTGCATAAAGTGTTAGAATCTAACATATTCTATAAGTAGTAAGAATTTGATATTCTTTCACTTATGAAAAAGGATTTGATGTTGTGAAATGAGAATGATTGGAAATGTGTTCATTTGATCTATTTCACAAAGTAAGAACCATAGGTAAACATTGTGTGCATGCTAGGAGCATGGGACAAGTGTAATAATTCAAGTAAGAAGTTGATTACCCGAAACAACAAATAATGAGTAATCGATATGGTGATAAATAAAAGGTGTTTTATTTATGCTCAAAGGGTTGAGGCCATATGGGATTAGTATTATTCTTGTGTTTCACTTTGCATGTTTTGACTTCCTGAATAATTTAATTGGTTAAGAACAATCAAATTATTCGAACGGGCCACAGTCGTTCATATGTTGGAAGTAGGTATGAATGAAGACTGTCATGAATTGGTGTGTGGAATGTCAAAAAGAGTATTAGGGGCTGTTTGGCAGGATCTGAATTTTTAAGATCTGAATTTTTAAGTGGTCTGAATATTTAAGAGGGTCTAAAATTTTAAGAGCTAAATGTTTAACATGCTGTTTGGTTGGGACCTCTGAATTGTTGTGCTGAATTATTAAAATGACAATTTTACCCTTCTATGTTATTTTTATTTTTATTGAATTTAACTGTTTATTTAGAAAATAACCTAATAAATTTCTTAAATATGTATTTAAAAAAATATAAAAACCATATAAAATCTAAATTTAGCATAAATCAAAATTAAACACAAATCCAAATCAAACTTAAATATTTTTAAATCCACAAAATCATACTAAAATCCAAATTAAATCCTACAAATTTAATTTCACCCCAATTGATTCGCAATCTGGTCACGCAAATTATTCATGTATTCATTTCCTTGTGAACCCTATTCCATATCATGTACGCTTTCGCCATCATTCTCTCCCCCTTGTGCTTGAGCATTGTTCTCCTCGAACGTCATAAATAACTCATCATGAATATCGCATTTCCTTATGAAATTGTGGACTGCAAAACAAGCAATGACTATATCTCGTTGCACTGAAAAAGGAAAAGGAGCCATTCGTTTTAGGATTGGGAATCTCGCCTTCAAAACACCGTAAGCACGTTCAATAACATTTCTGAGTTGCGCATGTGCGTGATTGAATTTTTCCTCCTTAGTTAATGCACGTCGCCGTCGATAATCGGCTAACCAATACCTCGTGTTGCGGTAAGGAGTCATAAATCCACGAGTGTTGGTGTATGCAGCATCGCAAAGGTAATATTTATCTATACACATGAGTGAAGGAAGTATTATATATAGAAGTTTAAAATTGTATTTTAGAATAAATTTAAAAAGAATTAAAAACCTGGAGGAGGGAACGGAAAGCCTAAAGTCGGGTTACATGCTACTTCTTTCAGAACTCGCGAATCATGTGTTATACCCTCCCAACCGGCCCATACGAATGTGAATATTATATCAAAATCACAAATTCCTAAAACATTTTGAAAGCATTCACCTTTTCCTCTTCCCCTATAGCGAGTTTGTTGATCAGCAGGCACGACTGCATGTACAAGAGTTCCATCTAACGCACCTATTGCTCCAGGAAAGATTTCTTTTAGCTTACGATGCCTCTCTGAGGAATTCACGGTTGCATTAGAATTCGTTGGCACTATAACTTCTTTTGCAAAAATCATCATTGCATTTAGCACCTCGTGAAAGCATCTATGAACTGTTTATGTGGAGTGTTGAAACCTTCGTTTGATAATCCTGAACCGTTTATTATGTGCTATAGTTGTCAAGAACATAGCCATCTTTTCTTCAACACTTATATGCCTACTACTTTGCAACCAATTGTTTCGTCTAAAATGATTGCATAAAAGTACATAGGCTTCACGTGAAAGACGCATTAGCTCATGACATTGTGTAGAAGTTCCATGTAACAATTCTTGTGTATGTTGATGACCGCTCATTTCCGAATCATTATCAATTGCCCTTCCAATTCTGTTGGATGCTAGATTCAACCAATAGCAACATAGTAACATGAAAAATGCAATTTCTTCATCCGAATCCATAAGCAATCTGTTATTTTGAAAATACATAACAATTATATTAAAAACATACAACATAAAAATTCATCTAAAACATCAAGTCATTCTTATCATATAAAAATCTAGTAATCCAAAACATCAGGTAATTCAAAACATCAAGTCATTCTTATCATATAAAAATCTAGTAATCCAAAACATCTGGTAATCCAAAACATCAAGTCATTCTTGTCAAGTAATCCAAAAAAAACCATCTAGTGCAAACCAAAAATCTAGTTATCCAAAAAAAAAACCATCAAAACATTCAAAAAAATCTACTTAGCGAAACATTCCATAATGTGCTCCATCAGTCTTGACCCAATTCTCACAAATAGCCGGATCAATGGTTAACCACACGTGCCTCTTATCCACACCTTCACCAAAAAGAGCAACAGCAGTAGTGTATCTTGGATCAAATATTCCCCATCCTAACTTCTCCAATTTTTCCATACACGCATCCAAATTTGAAGAAGAATGCTTTTCCACAAATATTTTAGCAACTGTGGCAATATCTTCCCCGATTTCAAGCAATCTTGAATTGGATGCATCTTTACCCTTATCTTTGCCTTTATCTTTACTTTTATTTTGACTCTTTGTCGTATCCGTAGTCTTTCTTTTTTTTGATTGAGCGGATGACTCGTCACTGAGACCTATAGTTTCTTGTTGAGTGCAATCAATGTCATCAAAGTCATGCAAACCATACTGACTTGACTCTTGAGTAGGACGGGGAAGGGTAGAAGTTGGCCCCCAACTATGAATGCCTGTCGCAGTCGCGCCTTCAAACAACTGTGTGCAAAGGTCGGGGTACGGTAGTGGCATGCGTCTCAAAGAATCCACATGTTTGTTTAACTGTTCGGAACAAATATTTTATTATTTAAAGATGATAATATATTTTTTATAACTAAATAAAATACCTTCGATTCTAGTTCCCATTCTTCTTTGGAAAGATTGAAGGTGTTGGTTGTTGAATTGTACACATTGCTGGTTTTGTTTTTTAACTTCAAAAAAGCACCAAATTTTGACTTTAGGTAGTCATAGCGGTTCTTCATTTGTTTTTGGTCGACAATGAAGTTATGTTCAATTTTTAATGTTTCAGCAACATTCCTCCAAGATAATGCTTTCAAACTACTCCCTTCCCTTCCATTAATCGTAACTTCACGTAAACAAGCTTCTAGAAACGTTTTTTCTACACCTTCAACCTTCCAACTAACCCTATCCTTCTTTTCTCTCATTGCTTTGATCAATTCAACAAAAAAATGTATGTTTTAACAAGTTCAACATTGCAAATACACATTTTCAACAACAATTTAAACAATATAAAGGCACATTATCAATAATTACTTCAACAAAACAAATGCACAATAGCAAAAGTAATGGATATTTCATGAACATCAAAGATAAGTAAGAATTCAGCAACAAAATTTCAGCATAATACTCATGAAAACATTAGACATAACATCAAAATAACACTAAAATTCGGCATATAACATCAAAACTCATCATATAACATCAAAATTCTGCATATAACATCTAAATTCAGCATATAACATCAAAATTCTGCATATAACATCTAAATTCAGCATCAACATTCAGCATCAACATTGAATCAAACATAACATCAAATTTCAGCATCAATATTTGATCATACCCATTGAACACATTCAAATTGAAACATATAACATCACTACCCAGCATATAACAACATAATGAAGCATATAACATCATAATGGAGTAAAACATCAAGGATTAATTTTGATTTAAGAAATCAGAAATATATAACATAATGAATTCGATTTTTGACTTTCAATTTTGAAGGGAAAGAAGGAACAGTCGCAGGCAGAAGGAAGAAAGGAAGAAAAATAACGAAAAAACAAACCTGCTGCAGTGGCGACGTTGCTGGCTGCGTCGGTACCGCCGTCGCTGGCTTCGTCAGTGGGAGCAATCGCTGGGCGTCGGACTTGGAGGGGAGAAAGTCGATGGCAGGAGACGGTGTGGGAAGGAAAGAAAGAGGCGGTTAGGGCAAATAGAAGGAACGCGTGTTTTTTTATTTTTCAGACTTGCTTTAACATCTGAAAAAATAAGAGGTATTTTTAAGTTTAAGAGGTAAAATATAATATGTAAACAAACGCTCTGAATCTGAAATTTTAAGACACTGCCTCTTATAGTAACTTGGTGTTATAAAACATATTGTTGTGTGTAATTCGGTGAGTGAGTGCAAGCAAGCATTGTATCAAAGTTTATCCGTTCCTTTTATTCAAAGTAGGATAAAAGCGATATCTTTGGGCCCCTCGATGATTTAGTGATGACAAACGTAAATGCTCGGCCGGGCTAGGGCTAATTTGATTTGTTCAATTAGTCAGTCGTCATAAATCGGAATTCGAGAAATAGTACAAAGAGAATGATTTGAAATCATGTCTTATACGATATCTAGAATGGAGGAATATATGATCCCTTATCTAAAGGACACGCGTATGTGATAGGATCGGAGTTGATAGCGGATTTGGAAAGCTACGATTGCAGATCAGGATCTGAAGTCATACGCATAATAGTTATTAGACTTATCCAAGTAGGAGACTGTTGGATTAGTGTCTAAGTCCATAACTATTTTGGTATGTACTTGACCCGATGGTGCATGGTCCTTTTGGGTTGCCTTCACCAAAGCAATTTGATAGGATGAATTATGGAGAGAAAGGATTAAATATGATTTATTAATATATTATGGAATAATATATTAAAGGAGAAATCATATTGTTTAATTAATATTAGTCAATAATTAATTGGTAATTAGTTTTGTGACTAAAAGAGATTAATTAAACTTAAGGGACTGGAATTGTAATTATAAGATAATTGCAATTTGGGCTATGGATTGCCTTATATTAAGGAGTGGACGAATTCTATGGAGAAGCCCATAAGAAATCGTCCAAGGCCTTAAGGAAAGGAATCTATGGGTTGCTTAGGGCTTAAGCATCCAAATTAGGGTTTCCTTGTTAGATAACCCTAATAGCCTCCTATATATATATAGATCCCTTATGACCCAAAAACGTGGCTTAGCATCCTTCTAGGGTTTCACATGTTTTAGGGCAACCTCCGTCCTCTCTCCTCTTCATCCTCTTGCTCTTGGTGTTTGTGAACCATTAGAGGAGTGACATTTGTGACTCTGAGCTTTCTAAAGTCAATACAAGGAGGAATTCGGATTGTTATTGCTATATAACAATCAAGGTATGATCTAAACTCTAATTATATGTTATATTGATTATCATATGCTAGATCTTGGGTTTATAGTCTTGGATAAATTGCATTTACAATAGAGAAACCTAGATCCAAGCATTAGGGTTTGTATGAGCACATAGGATGTTCTTATAGCCAAAACCCATCAAATATGGCCCTAGGAGTCCAAATCTATGTATTGGAAGCAATGGAATGCCCTGTGATCGTCTGAATGAAGATATTTTGCATGGACTCGGCGAATCTGGGAGATGACTCGGCGATTCAGGCTAGATATCAGGCTTGAGTCGTATAGTAACTCGGCGAGTCACATGGGTGGACTCGGCAAGTTGTATGATGATGGGCAGGAACTCGACGAGTTGGAAGAACAACTCGGCGAGTCTGTTGAATATTTCCTTGGACGCGGCGAGTCTGTTCTTGGACTCGGCGAGTCTGGTCGTGAAATCCTAACCTCTTTGGTTGTGCTGTGAATCGGTGAGCCTTGGGGCGACTCGGCAAGTTGAGTCGTGGCATGGGAGTTCCTGAGCATAGGAACTCAATGAGTCAACGGGTAGACTCGGCGAGTAGGGTCAACCAGGAAGGTTGACTTTGACTAAGGACTTTTACTTGGACCAAGGATTAACTAGTTTGACTTCCAAAGGATATTTTGGTAATTTTTGGTATTTATTGGTTTTGGTTATTTGGTAATGATCAACGGAGGAGTTCGTGCTGGTGGTCGGAGCAGTGTAGTATTATTTCTTCATGTCGGCGGTTGCAGGTGAGTTATCCTTACTATATCGACAGGGTCTAAGGCACCAAGGCGGGCCCTTTATCGGATGGGAATCTGGGTAGTTTTTTGCTATGTTATATCTTTGCTATGTCTGCATCCTGGTAGACTGAAGGCCCGGTGCGGGCGGACCAGTCATACTATAGACTCGGAGAGAGAGTGCACCGGGTTGACTGAAGGCCTGGTGCAGGCGGACCAGTCACACTATAGACTCGATATGTATGGTTGTCCTGTTTATGATAGGATATGATATGTGTATGATATTGTGGTTGGTATTTTGGGGGTAACTCACTAAGCTTTCAGGCTTAGAGTTTCAGTGTATTGTTTCAGGTACTTCAGGAGATCGTGGCAAGGCGAAGGCGTGATCGTACCGCTCCTCAGTTTTATGTTGATGTTTATGGGGTACTCTGATAATAAATGAACTGAAAACCTTTTTGTAATAACTTAATGAATTTGGGTTGTTTTTGAAAAGTTTAAATTGGTTTTAAATTTTCATGGTGTTACAAGTTGGTATCAGAGCCTTGGTTTGAGTGAATTGGAGGAACATTCGTGTGAATCCAGTCTCAAATCAAAGAGAGTTTTCAAAGTGAAATTGATATGGTTTTCAAAAATAAATAGAGGAGGATGTGGAGGTACGATCAGCCAGAGCCAGTAAGTAGACCCCAAAATGCCATACAAGTTATTTGATTATGTGATATGTTAGAATAGCATGCTAGTACTAGACTAGGGATCTTCAGGAATTACATGATAGAATTGCCTGATTATATGATGCTGCTAGCCTAGGGTTCCCTGTTATGTGAGGTAGTTAGCAGTTCCTCTAGAGGTGAGGATTGAGTGTTTCCATGTATATGTTTATCGCTAGGGTGTTGTGGTGATACTTGATATAAATATGGGTACGTGTGAAAGGTAGTATGGGCCCGTACCACTGAAAGCACAGGACCCATACGCGTATTAAGGAAGTCACAACCCCTAGGGTCGGGTTGGGAGTTGGTTCCCGGGTTATTGGGGAAGCATCTGATTTTCTTGCGGTGTAATTGCAGTATGGTGGTTACGAGGCATGCCGGGGGTGGATCCGGGTCAGGATCGGGATCAGGAGAGGGCGGTCAGGGTGGATCAGCACCACCCGAGGTCATTGGTCAGATGAGTACGGATGAGTTGGATGCCAGGATTCATGAGATCCTGCATCATGAGATTGCTGCTATGTTCAGGGAGGAGATGTCGGAGATGTTTGGGTCGATCAAGACCGCCATGGTTGAGTATTTTGATGAGCGCTATGCGGCTCTTACAGAGACGGCTGCCGCGGCAGCAGCAACGGCTGTAGCAACGACAGGTGGACGATCCGGTCGGGGTTTTCAGTATTGGGACTTCGATAATACAAAGCCCCTACTTTTGATGGAGTTCAGGATCCGATCATTGCTATGAGGTGGTTGTCGGACATGGAGGGTTGTTTCTTCACGTGTTCATGCCTTGCGGATCAGAGGGTAAGGTGTGCTCTGAACCTTTTCAGGCTCGGGGCGAAGGATTGGTGGAGGTTGAATCCGGGATCGTATTCTGATGTGCAGCGGGCTGCGGTTACATGGGATCAGTTTCGGGAGATGTTAAGTACCTGTTATGTTCCATGGGTTGAAAGGGAGAGGTTGGCTCAGGAGTTCTTGGAACTGAAGCAGGATTCGGAGTCGGTGACGGAGATCACCAGGATGTTCACTGAGAGGGTGATGTTTTGCCCCGAGTTTGCTTCGGAGCAGGCTCAGATATCCCGATATCTGAGTATGCTCAAGAGGGATATCAAGCAGTTCGTGTCTACGCAGAGGTGCGAGAACTTACTGGAGTTGCAGGAGGCCGCTCGACAGCGTGAGTTAGAGATTGAGTTGCAGTTAAGAGAGCAGAGGCAGGCCCCGGCGCAGTCGCAGCCGGCGCCGAAACGGTCCAAGACCGTTGATTCCATTTTGAGAAGTCAGAGCAGTCGCACTTGCAAGAAGTGCGGGAAGGGTCATACCGGAGTTTGTAGGTCTGGTGGTGCATGCCGCAAGTGTGGGAAGGAGGGGCATTATTCGAGGGATTGTCGTCAGTCAGCCTCGGTTCAAAATATGAGGATTTGTTATCATTGCCATCAGGTTGGTCACTTGAGGGCCAACTGTCCACAACTTGTTTCCAGATCGGTGTAGGTTCCAGCACCGTCTACTTTGTGGATCACTGGCGAGGGTCAGGGTGGAACGGAGCCTCCGAGGGCTCAGGGACGTGCTTATCAGCTTACAGCAGAGGAGGTCAGGGCAGAGCCGGATGCAATTGCGGGTATGTTTTCATTTCATTGTTGCCTGGTTATCTCAGTATTTATGTAGTGCTGTATTTTATTCGCCGTTCTGCGTGTTTCATGGTTTGGTTGGGCGTATTAGTAACTAGGAGTTGTAGGCGATTAGCATCCAAGGGATTGATGGTCAGAATTTGGTTGTATGGTCTTGTTGTCAGGTATAGCAATTGTGATTTGAGAAGTGTTCAGCGGAGAGTCAAACTCCCTTAGAGTTCGTAATGTGCGATGCCGGGAAGTGATTTTGCGGAGGTTGCTCATTTCAGAGGAAATCAGTTCATGGATAAGAGGAGTAGGTTGAGTAGGGATGATTGATTTATGTCGGTCAAGTCACCAGTCGTTGGTAGTCAGTGCTCTAAGTGGGGAGAATTGGGAAATTCTCAAGAGGATCGACAAGCATTCGAGGTTGATTGGCTGTTTGGGATTCAGCAGTGTTTCAGTCAGCCAAGAGGGTGGGCTGGTATGAGTAAGTGACAGAAAAATGGGGCGGGATACAAACCAAGGTTTTCGGAAAAAGGTGATTGGTTGTTGTGAGGCCTAGGATTAGGCCGAGTAGATGGAATGAAGTTAGAGTTCGGAACCCCTAGAGGGCTAGAACAGTATGTACGGGAGAGATTCCCAGGAAGGATAGTTCGGGATGATGTATGATAGCCTAAGCGGTCCGGGGAGACTGAAGGCCGATGGGCGTACCAGTCAGGCCGAAGGCTCGGAGAACGGTCCAGACAGGCTGAAGGCCCTGGAGGGCGGTCCAGACATGCTGAAGGTTCTGAGAGTGGTCCAGATTGGCCGAACGCCTGGTTAGGCGGTCCAGTTATGCTGAAGACTCTGTATGTGTTGATAGATCTATATGAGGAGACGGATTGAATATGTTGCGATGCAATAGCAAACAGTAGGTCTGGCCTCAGGTATTGATCATGTTAGTGGAAGGCAGTACATGGGCCCGAGAGTCCTTGCCAGCGGATTCAGAGTGTGTGTGATGCATGGAATAGCGGTTACTCTACGAGGGAATAGTATAGTGTGGGGTGTGACCACCGTGGCGCTTATTGAAGTAACGAGATGTTCAAGTAGACTTCCTTGGATAAGGAGAGGGAAAGGTATGTAACTCCGGGAAGGAGTATTGGTTCACGGAAGTGAAAGCAGAAGTGAGAATGGATATTTCAAATATGGTTGTCGATCACTGCGATTGTGCCAGTGGTATGGAAGCACATCCGGATTGGGTGTCTGTTGAGGCTGCGGATGAATTTCCGGTAGTGTGGAACCAGAGGAGTTCGGAAAGGATGCAAGGATGGAGCCTTGCATTTTCTGTATGGTTGTGATCAGGAGGTTATGTATGTAGCGGTAATTCATCCAGGGGATGTCTGGAGGAATCGTCAGTATGTCGGGTTTTTCTAGCCCGATGATGTTAGAGTAAGTTCGGCATGCGTATGTGATAGCAGGGGAGAGAACATGGGAGTTGCTCAGGAGCTGAGGTACGTGCCATCCTGTCAGCTCAGAAAGAAACGAGTTGGATTCGAAAAGGAAAGCGGGATAATTCCCAGAAGTGAATGTGATAAAGGATATGCCAATTGAGGAAAGGGGTAGCAGCTTGGTACCGGTTCATCGGGTGATCATTGGTTAATAAGGGTTGTTATCAGAGAAAGAAGTCGGTGGCCGGCTTGAATCAGTTGTCGTAACTCCGTGAGGGAAGAGTTGGACTTTATAGAGGTTTGATAGCAGTGTTCGGAGGAACCTGGGTCGATTGATGCCAGGAGGTGCATTATGGGAGTATTATTTGGAAATGTGTTGCTGCAGGTTTCGAGGGCGAAGCCTAATTTAAGTGGGGGGGGGGGGGGAATTGTAACATCCCAAAGTCAGAATCAGGAGTTCAGGGGGTAAAAGTGTAAGTTTGGAAAAGAGGAACTCGACGAGTAGGAGCTTCAACTCGTCGAGTCTAAGTGTGTGTCGGGTACATGTTAAGTGACCGGACTCGCCGAGTCGGAGGCTGGACTCGACGAGTCCGTGCTGGAATGAGAAACCCTAATTCCTAGGGTTTGCACCCTATTTAAAGAATGATATGCCTTCATTTCAGCCTCTATCTTCACTGAGTGTTCCAGAGAAACCCTAAATCATGAGAGACTCCATTGTTGAGAAGATTGAAGCTTGGAAGAAGAAATTGGTGAAGATAAGTTGGAGGAATTTGAGGATAGCATCAAGAGAGCTTGTGGATCTGAAGTCTACATCAGTTTAGACACATCTCTAAGGTAAGAGGACCTTACCTTAAGCTATTTCCTTGTTATTTCATCCATGGTATGTGATTTGGGGTTCTTTAGCATGGTTGGGATCTATTTCGGGTATAGAGACTAGATCTGAGGTTGCAACTTCAGATCTAGGTTGGTTTGGAGCCATGTGATCAGAAACTGATAGCTTTGGGGCGTGATTGAGAGTGTCCTTGCCTTAAACCTTCATTTTAGCTTGATTAGAGCTTGTTGAGCCTTGCATGAACGTAAAGTTGGAAACTTTACGTGTGAATCTGGCCCTAGGAGTCCAGATCTATGTATTGGAAGCAATGGAATGCCTTGTGATCGTCTGAATGAAGATATTACGCATGGACTCGGCGAGTATGGGAGATGACTCGGCGAGTCGGGCTAGATATCAGGCTTGAGTCGCATTGTAAATCGGCGAGTCACATGGGTGGACTCGGCGAGTTGTATGATGATGGGCAGGAACTCGAAGAGTTGGAAGAAAAACTCGGTGAGTCTGTTGAATATTGCCTTGGGCTCAACGAGTCTGTTCTTGGACTCGGCGAGTCTGGTCGTGAAGTCCTAACCTCTTTGGTTGAGCTGTGAATCGGTGAGCCTTGGGGCGACTCGACAAGTTGAGGCATGGCATGGGAGTTCCTGAGCATAGCAACTCGACAAGTCAACGGGTTGACTCGGCGAGTAGGGTAAACCAGGAAGGTTGACTTTGACTTGGACCAAGGGTTGACCAGTTTGACTTCCAAAGGATATTTTGGTCATTTTTGGTATTTATTGGTTTTGGTTATTTGGTAATGATCAGCGGAGGAGTTCGTGCTGGTGGTCGGAGCAGCGTAGTCTTATTTATTTAAGTCGGCGGTTGCAGGTGAGTTATCCTCACTATATCGACAAGGTCTAAGGTACCAAGGCTGGCCCTTTATCGGATGGGAATCCGGGTAGTTGTTTGCTATGTTATTGCTTTGCTATGTCTGCATCCTGGTAGTTAGGATGGTGTATGTTAGAGACCTGGTTAAGGTCGTTATCCGGTATATAGGATGATGATATGCTAGTAACCGGTTAGGTCGCTATCCTGGTTAGGATGTTGCTATGTTATGTGATCTGCTAGATTGGTTGATTAGTTGTAAATTGCTATGTGATTATTGTTGGAATAGTGTCTAAGGCTGCAACTATATTAGGCAAGTAATTGATCCGGTTGTGCATGGTCCTTTTGGGTTGCCTTCACCATAGCAACTTGATAGGATGATTTATTAAGGGAGAGTAAATATTATTAGTATATTATGAGAATAATATAAAGAATAGTATATTGTTATTTGATTAATATAAGTCATAGAATTAATTGGAACTAATTTGGTGACTTAAAGAGATCGTAGCAAGGCGAAGGCGTGATCGTACCGCTCCTCAGTTTTATGTTGATGTTTATGGGATACTCTGATAATAAATGAACTGAAAACTTTTTTGTAATAACTTAATGAATTTGGGTTGTTTTTGAAAAGTTTAAATTGGTTGTAAATTTTCATGGTGTTGCAAAATTAAAGTGTTTTTTTTTCTTTTTTATATGTAAACAAATAATTTAGATAAATAAATAAAGGAAATTAATGTAACTTTAATTTAGTAATTTTAAAATTAGAAAGAAAATCTTTTAATGAAATTGATATGCATCTATTATTATATTTAAATAATATGTGTATTTAATAATTAATTAAATAGAAAAACCATAAAATGACATGTGGAATAAAAATTAATTTAAAATAACCATAAAATTACTTGTGGCAAAATCAATTAGAATATGACATGTGGTAAAAAGATCTTTATTTATTAGAGTAATATATATATACACACACGTGGATATACAACAAAAATGCTTCTTTTTTTTTTTGAAAAATTGTTTTTTGAAAATGGTTGATATAGTATTTGTGATTTTTTTTCGCAGTATTGAAAAAAAGCATTTTTTTCACATGAAAATGTGCATATCCACATTTTATTTTTATTCAACAAATATATGAAAAATATTGTGTTTTCAACTTTTTTTTTTCTTTTTGACAAAAAATATTATATATATATATATATATATATATATATATATATATATATATATATATATATATATTTTGCATGTATACATTTTTTAAAAAAGTATGCGTATTTATTTGGCAATTCCCTTAATTATACCCAAGTTACAAGTACCTAATGCATGTGAAAAGTTCAGAAAGCTAAAGCTAAACATGTTCAAAGAAAATTTCATTCTCATGTTTCTTCAGATGAATATGTTAGAAGTTAGAGAAAAGAAAAAAAGTATTTGGTTGGTTTAATGAAATTTATGAAAAATTTTGTTTTCCAATTCGAAATCGGGTATTATTTTCAAAATATGATCGATTTTTTTTAAATAAATCGGAGTGCAATAAACCAACTTCAATCTTGAATCTTAAATGGGTAGCAAAAGTTTCATAAAAGTTTTGTCCTTTATAAAAAAAATGAAAAGGGGACAAAATTTGATGAAAGTTCACGAATTTTGAGTAAAAATGATGAAATGTTGTTGAAGAAATCAATTTTTATTGATTTTTAATTATTAGGAATGACAAAAAGTTGAGAAGTTAAAAAAAAATGGGTGAAAAATGACATTTTCTGCAAAAAGAGGGCTGTCATCTGACATATTTTAGCAAAAGGGTTACAAGTTGTCTGTGTACTGTAACTGGAGGGTTAGATTCAGAAATATTCAAAAATGGGGTTTACATTCGAAATAATACACAAAATTGGTTAGTTTCGGAGTTAAGGGCATAATCTGCTATTTCTTTCAATTATGAGGGATCATTTCCGAGGATTTGTTCAATAGCTTAAGTTCGTTCCTGTGAAATGGAGTTGACGAACAAAATTAGATTCGGAATATTGCAGTCGGAATTTCAAAGTGTTGGAATTGGATCTTCACAATACGAACTTGCAATCTCGCAATCGAAACTGATTTTGTGTTCATAAATTCGGAGTTGATTTTTGCGGTTCGGAATTACATATCAACAATCAGGATTTATCGTTCGTCTCCGAATAGCACCGAGCTTTCGGAGGCGTTCGGAGCTCTAGGTTCGGAGGTTGCAATCGATTCGGAGTTCTATCGTTCGCAGTTCTAGGCTCGGAAGGAACCGGGTTCGCAACTATAACACAAATTGAAGTCGTTCAGAGTTCTGGAACTCGCATTCTCTTTATGGAAGTGACCGTCCTCTGTGTTCATACTCCGAGTCTTCGGAATCAATCTCTCGGAATCAGATACAATCAGAACGAATCGAATCGGAATTTACAAACGGTAATCGGAGTCGGAGCTATTTGATTTTGTTTCAGAAATCGATTTTATCATCGGAGGATTATCAGATTCTTGTTTTCGCATCTATCATTTGAAATCGAAACATTCTTCGTCGTCCAAAAGCTTCAAATTGAAATCAAAATCTGAATTAATATCACCAATCGGAAAGCCATAATCAGAGGATTGAATCGGAATTTTATTACATTCGGAACTTGAAACTGCATCCGGAATTGATAGTCACGAACATGGAAATCTCATTATCAAATTCGAAATCGTAGAACTCATGATCGGAGGAGTTCGTAACTAATAATCCCGTTCGGAATTTCATTGGAAATAGGAAACCGTTCGGTCCCCAGAGTTTGAACAAATTGGCAGTTTCAATCAACTTTCACAATCCTTTACAAATTTATGGGTTTTACCATTAGAATTTTCTAATCTTGACAAATTCTACCAGATTTCTTTATTCTTCCCAGATTTCTTGGATTTTTTTTTTTGTTTTTACCCCTTCTTACCAAAATATTTTCACTTCTTATCATTTTTCTTTGGTCATATTGTTTTTAATCCATTCTAAATAAATTGCCTCTTATTATATTCTTTTTGCCCAATATTTAAAAACCGAAAAATACAAAATTAATTTTTGATATTTTTCGGGTTTATTTATTTATTTATTTTGGAGAATCGTGAATATTCAAAATGGATTTATTTCATCAAATTTGATGGGTTTTGAAGATCTATTTTGGCAAACTCGCTCATTATGACAGAGCAGATTATACGACTTACTCTATAAGATAGCGAAAATTGTTGGTGATTCTTTTTAACTTTCCAGATTCTCTCCATGGTATTTGTTAAAGATTCAGGGGGGGGGGGGTGATGATTATTCAAGGGGGAGTTCATATTTGGAAGATGATATTTGTTTCTCTCGCTTTAAAGACCTCATGCACTAATGAGTCTCACAATTAAGGACGAGAAATGCCAGGAAGATCGAAAATCATGATCTTCATCAGTTTCAACATCTAGGGGGAGATTGTTGATTATCTGACATATTGAAACTGATTTGCCATGTTTTGTTATTTAGGGAAGTCTTTTTAGGGTTAATCGTTTTATGATTCCCTATGATGCCTTTACAATAGAAGTTCTTCATCGAGCTCTTCTAAGGCATTGCTTTTATATTTTTGGTAAATATTTTATGTTCCCTATAAATAATCATTATGTTAGCTTTTGATGTTAGCTTTTTCCTGATTAGGGTTTTCTTTGTACATTCATATCAAATCAATATACACAAAACCTTTGACAGATTACTTGCATATTATGGTGATTAATTCTTGATTGTTGATATTCTGCATTCTTCATCTCAGATTTATTCCCAACACCTGGCCATGCCGTTGGCAATTCTGGACAAAACAATCATGAGATTGGACTTCACCATGTCGTCGTCACTGGCAGATTCTACAATTATTCATTAAGAGCTTAATCCTTACAGATCAGGGCTCAAAACTTCATATTTAATCCTTCACATTGACTTAATGGATAAAGTTTCCAACTTGATGCATTAGGTGCTAACTCCAAAGCAAGATCTACAACCCTAAGTCCATTAAGTCCTTAATATGTCTAAAACTTGCTCAAGAACACAAGATAGCCCCAAACAATACTCTTTCTCATTCTTAGGAACCTAATGACCATTTGAGAGCCACAACAAGCTCCAGAGTTCCTCGAACTCCATGAGCATCAATGGAAGGGACCAAAATCATCCAAAAATGAACTCAAACTTGAAACAAGAAGATCAAATTTCAGGGTATGAACTTTATACCTTCAATAACTCAGAAATAAGAAGAGGGTGATGGATCCAAGCTAGCTCTTTGCTTCCTTGCACCAATATGGACTTCCTCCTTCTTCAAGCTTCACCAAAATTCAAGAGCAAGCTCTTCAAACAAGCAAACAAGTTTTCAATCATGCATGGAGGCTAGGGTTTTTAAATGAAGAGATGGAGGCTGATGGAGAAGACCTAATCCCTGAATTAAGATGCTTAAATATGGGAGACACCCTAAAAATCATGGGCTTGAGCTACAACAGCCACAATGTTGTGGCAGCCTTCTTGCCATGTCGTGGTTCCCATTAAGATGTGTGCATAAAGCAAGCCATGCCATGTTGTGGTTATCCATGCACCATGTCATGGCATGAGGTTTTCCTCAAAAACCTTAAATTTGACTCCTTTAGGTTACTAACTAATCCACTCTAGAAAGACGTGTGTTACATAGTGAGGGTAGTAAGCTATGAGTTTTTAAAAAAGCCAACCTCATTAAGAATCATAGAGGCCTCCTTAAATCTCTCTTAAAGCATTATAGTGAGTGAGCTTAGTCACGGTTTGAGGATAATGTTTTATTAAACATGTGAGGACAGATGTTGTAAGTTTGTCATACATATAGTAATAATACCATATAATAAATTTAAACCTTTTTAAATTTATATCTTTATCTTTTATCTTTTCTAAGTTAATTCTATTATTAAACAATATTTAAATTAAATATTCAAAATTAAATTGTAATTTCAATCATATTAATAAATTAATCCATTTAAATATTTAGATTCATAGTTTTATTTAAATAACATTTAAAATTAGTTTAGGATTGAATATTCAGATTTAAACACTATAAATAATATTTTAATAAAGATGTTTAATCTTAGAATTCGAAAAAGTGGAAAAATCCGAAAATCTGAAATTCGTCCAGACGTGTCACGTCCATCAGGGGGCGTGTCGCATCCGTCGCAAATCCATAATTTGATTTTTTGATTTTACAAAGTGGTGCATATAATTAAAATTTATAAGATTTGATACTACTATTGGGTTTTCTATGCATATACGCGCGGTCATGGCAGTGGAAACAAAACAAACTACCTATGTTTACATGCAACATAAGATCTAGGTTTTCCTAGTTATAGAAACCTACATTAAAATCGAACTAAAGAAACGATAAAACACTAACTTCTTGTTGTTTTGATTGAGACGTCGTAACTGCCAACTCTTGCAATCAATGAAGAACCCAACAAAGAATTTGTCTAATGTAGTCATCCCCAAAACTCCAAAAAGTGAATAAGGAAGAAACCTTTTGAGAGGTTATTTGAAAACACCAACCCTAGGAGAGAGATTATAATTTTCGACTATAAGAGAGAGAGAGAGAGGGAGGGAGAGAGAGAAAGGGGGTGAAGGGAGGAGAGTGGAGGGGAGGGTGGACAATTCTGAAAGGGAATCAACAACTAAGGTTTGATCCATATTGTCTATTTATAAGTAGAATATAAAACCTTAAGAAATTGAAATACCTAAGATACTCCTAACATTATTCAAATCTTACCTTATCTCAATCAAGGGATCTCCAAAACCGTTCCTTAGCTCTTCATGGAGGCTTTTGGAATATTCCAACTAATCACTAGTATTTAATTAATATTCAATCTTTTTAATTAATTAAAACTATTTAAATAATTGCAAAATAATTTCCAATTAATTTATTAATTATTAATAAATTAATAACTTATTTTTCTCTATTTCTTTATTTATAATTATGTTATGAGGTCAACCCAAGAGGATCATTTATTATTAAAAGTATTACCAAACAGTTAATAGCATGAGACACTATTTCCAACAGTCTCCCACTCAGACAAGTCGTTATATTTAAAGGTCTAATACTTCCTTAACAATTAACAGAGAGTAGTCATCAATTGCAACTACCAAACTCTATTATCAAAATACTTTTTTCCTCTAAAAGTAGTCATTTTTAAAATATTAATATATTTCTACCCAACAAATTATAATCTTACATTACCCTGATGGTACTTTCCTTGTGTGACACAAATCTTCTATGTCTGACACAAACTTTCTATTAAGAAAAATGTTTTTTTTCCTTCTAAACATAATCGTTTTTCTAAGAATAAACTAAGATAACAACCTTTGAAAAGGAAATATCATAAAAACGATTATTATTATAAGAAAAAATTTATTTTCATAATAGATAATATATGTCAGACAAAAAAAATATCATAAGATTAACGTTAGATAATACAATACAAAATTATTATAAAAGCAGATATTTTTAGAAAAATGAAAACAATTGTCAAGATATATATATATATATATATATATATATATATATATATATATATATATATATATATATAACATCCCGAAAATCATAGGGTGAAATTTTCATTTTTAATATAAATATTCAAACGTCCCTTTATCCTTATCCAAACAATTAAAGTATTCCAGAGTAAAACAATTATCAGAGTAATCTCAAAATCATGAATTACAGAAAACACTGGTGTATGCGCTGCGATCAAGTCGGACCCTTCCTTTTCGAACCGGATGCACCGGAAACCAGAAACCACAATTGTAAGCACAAAGCTTAGTGAGTTCCCCAAATAGCACATACCATACAAATCAAACAAGCCATACATGTTATACACAACCAATCAATCAATAAAAGTGCTATGTGCCAACCATAGTTTTGCCATTATGCCACGAGCCACCTCATGGCCTTCCTTGCTAGTGTGACATCCCCATTTTTACGGCAAAAAAAAAACGATTTTGTTTATGTTTTATAAAAATTAGAATACCATTTTTAATAAAAATGTTGCAGAATTTGTTTCCAGAAAAACATGATAAATATATTATCAAATCATTTCTGAAGAAACGTATTTTATTCATTTTTAAAACATTGGGATGTCATCGTTAATACAGAAACATAAGCATAAACAGACCTTACATTCATTTACACTAGTGATCTACATCTTCTTAATCTCTTCGTGTAATGTAGCTTCGTATCGACACCTGTGATACAAATAAATTGAGTGGGTCAGGTTGGGAAACCTAGTGAGGACATAGGGGTTTCAATCCCACAATGTTATATCATATATATAATTGAGAACTCACAAAATATAGAATTTCACCATATATACCATAGGGGTTTCAATCCCACAATGTTATATCATATATATAATTGATAACTCATAAAATATACAATTAAGTAACTCCTACCCCACCCCATTGATCCTCATAACGACACTATCCATACTCTCAGACCTTAAAATTTATCTTTTTACTTAATCCATACTCCCAGATCTAATACATGCTCTCAGATCAATAACTATGCCCATTCTATACTCTCAGACTAGGGACAAATGTCTAAATCTATACTCCCAGATTAATGTCAAACAACTATGTCCTATCCATACTCCCAGACTAAGACAACTGACTATGTCTTAATCCATAATCTCGGATTAATGAGAATTGACTATTCCTTAATCCATAATCCCGGAGTAATGATAACTAACTATGTCTTAATCCATACTCCCGGATTATTGACAATTGACTATGTCCAATCCATACTCTCGGACTAGGGACAATGACTATGTCTAATCCATGCTCTCGGATCAATGACATATTTTAAAGTTCTATTCTCTATGTATAACTCACTCTTACTCATAAGAAGATACTACCCAATATTCCTCATAATTAATTTAGGTTTACTCTTATCCTAAATCATCATATATAATTAGGTATATTCTTTAACACGTATTTCAGGCAACATCAAAATAACTCGCACATAAACATATATTTAATACTTCAATCAATACTTGTATTAAAATCATGTTCATGAAATGGACCATGCACTCAATTGTTAAAGTGATGATTCCAAACTCGGGTAACGCTTCGCTTCTAACGATTCTATTTTCCTTCGACAAAATCTAGCATTATTATTGCTAAATTTTAGTCTAATATTTATTGCGACTAATTATTAGTCAAGATTCATTATTAACTCAAAGTCTACTTTCATGATCTATCAAATAAGGAACAACCAGGTAGGATCATATCGGAGGTAGGTCCGTTTGGTATACGAAGTATACTTTTGGAAATCTCACTTTAAACACCTCACTAAATCACAGCCTAGACATCATCCCCGTAAGTAGATCAATCATAATAACGACTATCACTGATAAATTTTATTTATAGGTTCATAATAACAATACTATATTTAAATATAAGTTATACTTAAAGTAGGGTAATCATATCTTACCTACGAGGGGGTTTGGCTATGAGCTGGGCTCTGCAGGGGCAGAACTTCCGAGCATAAATCTCTTCTCCTCGGAGTCTTCCGGCACTCCAGGACTCGCCTCTAACACCTAGGAGGTGCTAGAGAAAGGGGAAGAGGGTTTGGGGGTAATAGGAGAGAAAGAGTATGAAAGGTGTGATTTTTGGGGGTGATTTACGCCTCTATTTATAGGCTATCTGGCCGATCACGTCGTGAAAAAGGGTGCTCACGTCGTGAGCTTGCTTAGGCTCCAAGGCGAAGTCTGGTGCTGACACGTGGCGCCGGACACAGGTAAAACAATCAACCTTTAAAAATTCATTACATTCGCATACGAACTCTTTTTTTGATGTTCTTTATATCCACGCGTAGGTAAAGACAAGATCTACAACTTTCCTTTTGACTCCATCGGCTAATTCTTGACCAATTTTAAATTTAACAGTATGAGAAGATTATATTGTTAAATGACTACGTAAAATTCATAACTTCTACATACGGACTCCATTTTCGTTTGTCTTTTTATCGTTGAGCTCCTATTAATGAGATCTTAAATTATCATTTAGGTTGCGTTGGCCAAAAATCAATTGATCTAAAATTCAAATTTCGGGTTGTGCACTACTATGCCAAATCTTAGAAAAATCATAACTTCCTCATACGAAGTCAGATTTGGGCATTCTTTTTATGCACGCTCTCTGTTTAACGTATACTAAAACTTACATTTATATCTCTAAGGCTAAAAAGTAGCTTATCAAAAATTCACTTTTTACGTTACGCGATGTCGTGCCGGTTTAACCGTAAAACTTCGATGGATCATAACATCTTTGTTATAACTCGGATTTCAGCGTTCTTTATATGCACAAAACCCTTGTGACATATTCTACAACTTAGTTAAGATTATTTATTATATATAATCTTCTATCGAAAAGTCGTTTTCAACACTTATTGTCTCTAAATTGACTAGCCCGAATCCGCAGGCCTTACAGCTAGGTCGGGGTCCAACACCCTGGGTCTTACAGACAAGTGTCAAGAGCCACCTCCTGGTCTTCCATGCAGGCATCACAAAGACAACTATCATACAATCTACAACTACTTTACCAATAACTGCCAGAGTTCAAGCTCTGGTCTTGCATACGGTTTGCCAAGAGCCACCTCCTGGTCTTTCATACAGAATGTCGAGGGTTACCCCTAGGTCTTCCTACAATACATAAACCAAATGGGTCGGCATTGGTGCCTTTGACCCATAGAACAATGATGAGACTCACCTCGAATGTAGAAGCTCACTAAAAGAAATCCCTAGCTGTTGCCCTGAGGACACTGGACTCCGAGCTAACAAATCAAAATAACACCTAATTAGCAATTAAGTTCCATTCTAAGGTCCACCATACATAAGTAGGGTAAAATGACCATTTTACCCCTAACCCAACAAGAATCAAAACTGAGGCCCATAACCAAAAGATCCACAAAGACCCACTAATGGCCTAATTTTCCAAATTGGGCCTAAGCCCATAATTTCCTTAGTTATAATTCCGATTACCTCAAGTACCCCCTTAGGACAAACTTGGTCAAAGACAAAAGTCAAAAGTCAAGATAACCAATCCATATTGACCCAACACGCCAAGTTGTCCTTCAACACGCTGTGTTTCTCCATCAACTACCAATCGGGAAAAACCAAGCCAACACGCCGAGTTCGACTAATGCCTAACAGCTTAATACATTAAGCTGCCTTCATCGAATCCAAGAGCTCCAAAGCTCTGATCTCGACCAAAATAAGATCTAGAAGGGTAAAGTTTCCAACTTTACCCCTATGAACCACCGAAATAGGCCCAAACCCAAACCCTACACTTAAAAGAGTGAGGGCTTAAACATTAAGCATTTAATCTTCAAAGATAAAGCGCCAAAATGCAGATCTGACACCCTAGAGGTGAAAGACCACGTAAAGTTGCTAACTTTACATTCATGCATGCCTAGGAGAAGATCAAATGCTCAAGAAGGGCTTAATAAGGGACTTAATGCATACATAAGGCCTAGAATCTTTTAAAGCTTGCAACATTTTTCCAAAGGAGTCCATGAAAACCCCATATCTGAAAGAATAAGGCTTTGGTATGTCCTAATCCCAACATCCATCCAAACCACGGCTAAAACATAAAAATTCAACCCAAAAGAGAGATCTAAGCATCTAGCAATCAAGATAATAACTTGATACCTCAAACTCCTTGCCAAATGGGTAGTGGTTCTGGATTTAAGACTTTCTTCTCCAAGCTAGAAACTTAAAGATCTTCTAACTCCTTCACAATGCAAAAAAATGACACCAAAATTTCTTCCATGGCTCAAATGCTTGAAAATGGAGGCTACAACTCGTTTTAGGGTATTGATAACAATGGAGGTTGATAAGAAGGCCAGACAAAGGGACCTATTGTCTTTAAAAAGGGAGCCACACTCTAAAAATTAAGATTTCCTTCCCAGCTGCCAACACGCCGAGTTGAGACACCTCAACACGTCGTGTTGGTTCATTAAAATCCACAACCAAAACCATCCCGACACGACGTGTTGAGGCTTCAACCTGCCGTGTCCCAAAGAAAAACTTAAACAACTTGGAATAACTTCATATCAGATAGCAAGCTTTACAATATATATATATATATATATATATATAGTAAGATAATGAAATAATATTATAAAAATTAAAAATAATAAATTAAAAAAATCCTTATATTTATGAATTTTTTTGCGAAAAAGTCTTTATATTTCGTTAGTGATCGCTTGTCAGTTTTGGGACTTAATTGATTAAAACAAATACGAACTAAATCGTTATCAAGTTCGAATATAATGACATATATATATATATATATATATATATATATATATATATATATATATATATATAGAGAGAGAGAGAGAGAGAGTGAGAGAGAGAGAGAGAGATGGTCTTTTGAATTGCATATTTTCTCGCGAGCTCCGTGAAATTTTTTGTGTAAAATTGTTTTTTTAATTAAAAAAGTGACCTAAGACACTACGTGATTCATATAGAAGTGAATTAAAAAAATCTTGAAAAAATTGTGCACATATGAAAAGTGCATATATGCACAAATGTCGGAATTGCATATGTTCGTCAAAAATAACTTTTATATGTGCACATTTTTTTGTGAATGCACTTCTATATGACCAACTTAGTTCCTTAAGTCAGTTTTTTTTATAAAAAAATCACACGAAAAATTCATGGAGTTCACATGAAAATATGGATTCTCAAAAAGTCCTCATCCATCCATATATATATATATATATATATATATATATATATATATATATATATATATATATATATATATATATATATATATATATATATATATATATATATATATATATAGACACACACACACACACAAACACTAGGCGTATAGTTGCGCGTTACGCAGGATCGACCTTGTTTGATAAAAATGTTGACAAATCATATATGAAGATAAAAACTTTAGATGTAAGCAAAATATACAAAAGAAATAGAAACCGATGGTCACAACTCACAACATATGTTATGTATTAATTATCAATATTGATTCAAAACTCGAACAAAATAACACAATCACCTTTCGAAGTCAATCATATGTGGACAAACTATCAATTAAAATATAAGGGAACATTATATATATGATCTGAACATTTAAAATATAAAAGAATATAAAGATTACCAATAATAACACAAAAATTATATATAAAAAACATATTGTTGTAAAATTTTATGATGTTTTAATAATTTTTATATACTATTTTTAATAATCATTATTATAAATGATAATCAGTTTTTATTTTCTTTAAAGAGTAAATTACACGAATGGTCCCTATGGTTTATGGTGATTTGCGTATTTGGTCCCTAAGTTATTTTTTTAACTCGGAAGGTCCCTATTATTTGTTTTTGTTACACGTTTGGTCCATGTCATACATAAAAAGACTATTTTGCTATTGATTTCTTAATTTATTTAAATTAACACACCCCCAACCCAACCCCTCTCACCTTAACTTACATATCCCATCATTTTTGCTATTTAAATAATAATCGTTTTAGGTAAGAGAGGGACCAAACATGTAACAAAAACAAACAATAGGGACCAAGTGCATAACAAAACCAAAAAGTAGGGACCTTCCGAGTTAAAAAAAATAAGTTAGGGACCAAACGCGCAAATTACCCCAAACCATGTAAGCTCATATTAGATCTAGAAAGAATATACAAATGAGTTTGTACAAAGTTTCTCTCTCTAGTCTAACATTCCAAATGGTTCCTTACATAAAATGAGTGCCACTCACTTCCTTATAAAGGAAAGGCAACTCATTATACATACAAGTGGGTAAAGCCTCATCCAAGCGTGACTTTGCACCCTAACATTCTCCCCCTCAAAGTTAGTATTGGATGCCGCGTCTTCAGTCTCCAACAAGCTAGCATGATCAAGACCAAAACTCCCCCTCGAATTAACACCGGTCTTCAAATCCGCAAACGAATATCCCAGAAACCCACTTCGAATACCCATCATTCTCCCCCTTTTTATAATCAAAAAATGATTATAAAACCCATTAAGGGTGAGAAGCGCCCAATGATTGAACAATACAATACTCCCCCTTGATGTGTACTAAAAATGAATCTCCAAAAATCTTGCACGGAAAAACAATCACGAAAAAGCCTCAAAAAAGTTTCCAATTTGTGAAATTTTTTGACTTTTTGGGTGAAAGTTGCAAGATTTTTAAAAAACCGGGTAAAAGTGTAATTTTCTAAATTCTGCAGGGACCCCTTGCACCAAAAACATCCAAATATGCGAAACTCTAGCCCATTTTCGAAACTGGGCATAAAGAGCAAATTCGCACAAACTACAGGGACTAGAACTGTAAAATCTCCATTTTCTCAGAAAATAAGTCCAATTTCAAAGTTCGGTATTTGTTGCCAACATTTCGAAACTGTATAGACTCATTTCGAAAATTCTATACTTTCTTCAAACTTTAAAAAATTAGATCCACATTTCGAATGTGTGCATGAGGTGTCTAACTTTCGAAAGTATAGGGACCATTCGCGAAACTTCCAAGCTTTTTTCTAAACTTGCGAAACATAGCCCAAAATGTTGAAATGTGTATAAATTGACAAGGTTTTGAAACTTTAATTATTATTTTTGAAACTTTGTGTTTCTTCTTCACTTCGTTAACAGATACATGCAAATATTTCTTGCCCCAATTCGTTTGTTTCAGTCGATCCTCGACTCCGATGTAAAATCTTCGACTGTCGATATAACCACTCGATCTTGACTTGACCAGGTAAGGAACCTTGAACACAAGATGTTCAATCCCACATAATTCCTGCAAGAGAAATCAACTATCAAGTATACAACCTCAACCTTCGATGTCGACATCCAATTATCTGCAAATTCGACCATCTCAACGCAATACTCCCGATTGTTTTCGATTCCTTACCCACACAAGGTAAAAGCAAAATAACCAAATGCGAAACTTGTTCATACACATCGTATTCCAAACTTTTCTTCCTTACCAATTGAAAATCAATACTTCACAATCTCAAGTTTTGACTAACACAATTGATTAAAGCTATTTTCAATCAAAATCCGACTTTCTTCATTCTGATTTTCCAAGTCTAATCTCGTTCGCAGTTCTAACTATTCTGGATCTAATCTTACTTTGACCATTCAACTCAAAATCGATTATGAGTTTCAATTCTTCGTTCCCAGATCGATTGCTTCGTCCATACATCAAACTACTTCAATGACAATCAAAAATCCAGACATTGAGCCTTCAGAGTCAATATGCAATTAATATTCACTAAAAATCCGTTCGATTCAAATACTAGTCTCCAACCATTTGATATCATCTTCTCAAACAAGAAATCATTTTTTTTGAATACATACATTTGATCCGATTTTTAGATAACTCCAAGTTATACCATTGAAATCATACATTCAACACCAAATAATCACAGTGATTTAATCCATTTTTAATTTGGACATATAATCATCGTTGAATTTTTACACATCGATGTGCAAGTCAAAGTTCGACTTCAATCAATCCACAACAGTCAATCTCGATTTCAACTCTAATCAAAGAACAACATCCAGAACAGACATCGAATTTAGAAATCAAAAACAATAGATCGAGAATGACGAGGTATCGAACTGAACTGTAACAGTTTAGCAAGATGAACAGTAAGAGACATGTTATTTGGGCTTAAAACAATTTATCAATGAACAGTGAATGTCACTTGATTTTGACTTTTGAGCTTACGAATCAGATTACAGAAAAATGATTTTGGGCTCAAGATTTAATCAAAACAAAATTCAATTTTGTTTTGGGCTTGATCTAAACAAAAGTATTGTTGGATCAACAATGGTTTTAGAACGGAATAGATCCAACGAATGAAGACGATCAAAAATGAAATACACAGAGCATGAATCGAAATCATGGACGTTTTGGAATCCATTTGAGAATTTGTGATACCTTTTTGACGAATTGAGTTCCATTTTCAACGAATGAATCAAATTTAAAAAATCTTGGTTCTTTTTTTGGAACGAGAAAATCTCCGATTTGAACATTGTGCCACCTATGATACGTGTTGTACAACTCGTTCTTCGTGTTCTTCAACGATCCAAGAACATCTTCAAAAGAACCACCAACACATTTGGGTTTTGACTTCAAATTCAATGTAACATTTGGAGATTGTTTCTTTGGAACCCAAATTTGCTTCATGGATTTAGATTTCACAACAACATTTGACGATTTTTGTGAATAAACCCGCTTGTTCTTCCGATTGATCTTTTTCTTCTTTTTCTTTCTCATATTTTTGCATCTTGAAGATTTGACTTCATGAACAAACCCAATTTCCATAACTTGAACATTTTGAGTTTGAATCAAATCTTTTGGAGTTTGATACTTGTGAATTTCTTGGATCACCGGCTTCTGATAAGGAATCATTCCTTCAAACGAATCACAAGAACAAAAAATATCATCGGTTTGAACTCCAATCGAGCAAAAAACTTTTTCATCATGAGAATCAACTTGAACTCCTTTTTCTTGAACATCAAGAACATCACATTGAACTCTATTGTCAAGAACTTCAAGAAACTTAAGAGCACGAAGATCATTTGGGTCTTAAATAAGAGAAACATATTTCTTATTGAACAAATATTTTTCTTCCCTATTCTTATCACTTCTACATGTTGATATGGACCATGTAATATCAGCCAACCATTTATCTCACAAAGTGGTTGAAATATCAAGCTTCCATGATGATCCTTCAATCCTCCATAAGAAACCATAGTTTCCCAATATATCAACTTGTTTAACACCAACCCATAATATTGATCTTTATTGACCTTGTATTTGATATCTTCAATGATCACAATCCAAGAATTGTAAGGCAAATTCACCATGATCACAAAAACTTGAATATTTCTAGAGAGAAAGTGATTTCGAATGGGTTTTCTAGAGAGATAAAGCAAAAATCACTTGAATTCTAGTGAAGAAAATCGAATTATGAGTAGAATCAAAGATGAATTCGATTTCTAGAATCCAAACTCTCCAAATCACAAAGATCAATGATCAAAAAATGAAAATCAAAGCGTTTGCCTTTTTTTGTAACTTCTTTTTTTCTTAATAAAATTTGCCAAGGGTAATCCCTTTTATCCAAAAAAATGAATAACCAAATCAAGATTGCCATCAATGATCAATTCTTGATCCAATCAAGAACACCCGCTCTAATACCAATTGTAATGGTGTTTATTATGATGGCATGTGCGAAATATGAAAGATCTAGTGAATCATCATGTAAAATCAAGAACACAAAGAGTAAATAAATCTTTGTAAGCTCATATTAGATCTAGAAAGAATATACAAATGGGTTTGTACAAAGTTTATCTCTCTAGTCTAACACTCCAAATGGTTCCTTACATGAAATGAGTGCCACTCACTTCCTTATAAAGGAAAGGCAACTCATTACACATACAAGTGGGTAAAGCCTCATCCAAGCGTGACTTTGCACCCTAACAAATAGAACAACATAAAATCAACTTTTAAATATATAGATTTAAAAATATTACATATGATGTACATACTCACATATTAATTATAAACTCTCAACTAAATGGCAATTACTATTTTCAATAATTGTAATTCTAAAACATAAAAAACCCAATGAATAAATAGTAAAACCAAACATATTACACATTGCTTAACTAAATCAAATACAAATATATCTAAATTCATTTTGTAAATTGATTTTTGGTAAACCAATAATAATAAAACTAACTTACATTTAGGGATTATACAAATGAATAAAATAGTAAATTTGATTTTAAGAATATATCGTAGAACTAAGTACCAATTAAATAACATAACTTCAAAAAAAAACATTTGTGTTGTATTGATTAATTAGTTGAAAGTTGAAGAGTTTTAGTATTAAAATAGATTAATGTTATGGTTTCTAATGATGTATTTCGCTTGCCTCTTTCCTCATTTACATGAAAATCACCATCAATATATATATATATATATATATATATATATATATATATATATATATATATATATATATATTATGCACTCATTATTAACAAATGCTTAGAACATAACAAAATACAAACTAATAAGAATGATTTTATTATTAAAATATATTTTCATTTTCTTTTCTGTATTTTTTACACTGAAATTGAACACATCATCATGTTGTCAAAGTTTTCAAATGATTATAGTGGTCCATTGTGTAACGTCCCAAAATTCAAGACTAAAAATTTCTTTTAATAAAACATTACTTAAAGCAAAATCATCAATCCAAAACATAATCAGAGTATTAATTTCCAAACATATGTTCATTATCAGAGTAAAACATTCCCAGGCTGTCTAATCAGTGGTGTGTGCCATGCGATCACCCCGAGCTCTTCCCTCCGCTACCGGAAGTACCTGAAACCAAAACTGAAAACCGTAAGCACGAAGCTTAGTGAGTTCCCCAACCTACCACACACCATGCATAACCACATACTGCACATACTGGGCCACGCCTGCTATTCTGGGCCTCGCCCCCTACCACGGGCCTCGTCTGCTACAACGGCCCCGCCGCTCCAGGCCTCGCCTGGCTTCGAGCCCTGCTCGGATACATATCTGTTTCACTTAGGCCTCGCCTGTCACCGGGCCTCACCCGCTAACACATAATAGCACATAAATATATCACAACACATAAGCTAAACATATACTAATGGATCCTGCCCTAAGGCCTCGCCTATCCTGGGCCTCGCCCTTGTCCTGCTACTGATGAGTCATGGAACCCCATCCATGCTCCTATCGATAGTGAGATACGGACCCAGCCCACACTCACTCTTTCCTTAACTTGGGCCTCGCCCCTGATCTGCTGCTAATGAGATGTGGAACACCATCCACACTCTCCTATCGGTGAGATAGGGGACCTCGCCCACACTCACCTCCCTACCAGGCACATACATGTATCACACAGACAATAAGTATAAACTATCATATAAACCATTCCTTGGGCACCCGCCCGCTATCAATGGACCTCGTCCTGAATATCATACTAGCATGTTGTGCCTAGGGCTAACCCCCGGGTCTTCAACTCATAACTACATGGGCCGACATTGTGGCCTTAGACCCTTTCACACAAAGGGAAACTCACCTGCAATTGCTGAACTTGCTGATAACCCCTCTAGCTGCTGCCCGGCAACTCTCTGTACTCCTGCTCCACTAGCTCCCCGAGCTACCAACAACAATGCAACACTTAGTCTAATTGTCCCCCAAAACTCAACTAAGTCAACTCTGGTCAAAGTCAAAGTCCTGGTCAAGGTCAACCTAGGTCAACCCTACTCGCCGAGTTAACCTACTGACTCGCCGAGTTCATATGCTCAGAGTCCTTCCATTGGGTCTCGACTCGCCGAGTCAGCCATTGACTCGCCGAGTCTACCGATTTCCGAGTCCTGACCTGTCCAACTCATTGAGTCCCCACTCAACTCACTGATCTGAGTCTTAACTCGAAGGGTTTGGGGTTTCGCGGATCCCGCTCGGACTCGCCGAGTTCCTCCTTGGACTCGACGAGTTGGCCCTTTTGTTGGTTTAATGTCTAAATGGTCCATTTGGGTTGCATGGAATCATGCATTTGGATAGACTAAAATGAGAGAAATAACACTTAAGGTTTGTTAATATATTATAAGTTCTAATATATTAATAAGGTTATTTAATTAGTATTGATCAAGAATTAATTTGGAATTAATTAAGTGATCAAAAGAAGACTAATTAAATATATGGGTTGATTGTGTAAATCATTCATTCTTATATCTGTGGGCTTGTGATCAAGAATTAATTTGGACTAAGTCCATGGGGTGACCCATGGATGCTCCATGGAGGTTAAAATCCATGGAGCGTAAGGAATGGGTAAAGTCATGAGTTACATGGTGTAACCCTAATAGCCACCATATAAAAGAATCCCATGGCTCAAGAAATCGTACACTATGTGTGAGTGTGAGGGCTAAACGGTTTCATGAAGTGTTCAAGTTTCTCTCAAGTTATTCCAAGTGTATTTGGTGTTGTGTGAACCATTTGAGGTGTCACACTTGGGGCACTAGGCACTCAAGCTTCATGAAGACTTTCTACATAAAGAGGTATGTATCTTATCTTGTTATATTCATTGTTTTGTATGCTAGATTAGGATAATACCTTGGATGTTCATAATTGCATGTATAATAGAGAAAACATAGATCCAAGGTATTTAGGGTTGCATGTACACTTAGGAGTGTTAGAATGCTCATAACCCAACAGTGGTATCAAAGCCACGGGTTGTTTTCTATTATATTGATGCAAATATTTTATTTTCAAAGTTGAAAAAAAGGAAAAAAAACATGAAGTTTGTCAAATTTTAAGATAATTACTTGTTCTTGTGAAAAACTAATTATTTGTAAAATTTGAGTAATATGCTTTATGAGTTGAATTAGGTCAAATTTAATAAAAGATAAAATGATATGATTATTTTATTAGTTATAAAAGTTTGATCTAAAGAGTTTTATTTTTTGAAACCTCCATAAGTTATGGATATGAAAAGGTTTTAAAAAAATTGATTCAAAGTTTTTATGGATGTTTTAAAGGATTCCATAACTTAAGAATAATTTATGGATCACCAAAAGTTTTTTATGTTACCTTGTTTTATGAGTGAATTTAGATTAATGAATAAAATTATGTGATAGTTGGTTTTAATCCAAATTAATCTAAAAGAAGTTCATAAAATGTGTTTATGTAACTCATAAGTCACATTTATGAATCTTAAAACTCATAAAAGTTGCCATAGGTTACAAAATGAAGAGTCTTTTTCCTCATTAAATTGTTTTATGACTCCATAACTTGTACTCAAGTTATGGATGTTCAAGAGTCACTTCATTCAAGTTTTTAAAACTTTAATTAAACTCATAAGTTATGAAAAATCCAAGAGTTTTGAATAGTTTCAAAACGTGCCCTCAAGTTTTGGAATTTGTAAAGTTTTTCCCATGAATACTTTAATTCCAAGTTAGACCTTAGAATTTTAAAAGTTAAAATTCAACCCTTATACTTTATAATATTATAAGTTAATAATATTTATATATATGTATAAGAGTAAAGTCAGTCTTACCGTTAGTGGGCCTCATTCACGAAGCCGGTCTATAAGGGGGGGTATAAGGTTACTGCCTATAAAATGACAGTTTAATGGGTGTCCACTCTCACCCACCGCTTCCTTGACCGATGGAGGGTCGTTAGCTGAACGGGTAGGACAAGGAATAGAATTTTCCCTTCATTAAAAGTATTAATGATATATACTAAGTAACTAAACTCTTATAAATACCCAATCTTAGTTACTTAGGAAAATGTGAATAAGGTGCTAATCCATGAAATTATACTTTGCACTTTGTTTAAGTCGGTTAGTGGAGCGTGTGTGGTTAACCGGCACACTAACTCGTATTTAACAAGGCCGACAAAGGGTAACTTAATGTTTATCATAGTATCGATGGAGTGTGTGTGGTTAACCGGCACATCGATTGAGGGGTAAACACTTAAGGGTACCAAGTAATTTGCATGGTTACTTCACACCTTGTTTTGTGATCCTCGGCATCCTAGTCACAAAACCTGAAGGGCACACTCGAGATTGAAACATGCCATTGAAAAGTTCAATGAATCTCAAAGATCTAGGAGTTTCAAAAACCAATTAAAACGTAATAATACATTTCATTTATCTTGGTGGAAATTGGTGAATCGTCATTCACCTACCTTCGAATATTTTATAGATTGGATTACATCATCCCTCTTCTAAGTTATAAAATAGTTTGTTGGGTCCTGGCCTTAATATTTCATATTGGGTGTCATATTAAGGACTTTAAATCAACTATCTTGAATATCTCCCAAAAAGATGTTTGGTTTAGACATTTATGATCTTCCTAAATCTCTTGAAACAAGCTTTCCTAAATGAAGATGATGTCCCATGGAAATCATACTTCTTTCACCTCCTCCAATTATTCTCCTTAACCCACAAGATCTTGAAATTTTAAGGTCACTCAAGCCCTATTGGAAAGAAAAGGTCTATGTGTGATCACATCTTGGAGATGTAGTCACATATTGACAAGCCGGGAGAGTTGGGTGTCAAAGTGTTGAGAAAGTTGGTGCCTCAACTACTTTCTAAGTCACATAGTGAGTTCCTTTGGCACTCCTATGAAACAGACTATGACAAGACCCTTGATGATCTTATCTATTTGCTAAGATCAACTTCCTAAAACCTGTGGACATTGACCATAATGACATTGGATATCCAGTAAAGCTCTCTCTTTCCAATGGAAAGGGATCGGCCATAGTCAATTCGGTTGACGAAATGGTAAAGAGAGAGGCTAAGTCTGAGATAGTCCCATTATCAAGGGTCCATAGGTAACTATTGCCAAAGGAAGGGGCATTGGTTGCGAAGCTGCCAAATTTACCTAAGGATGTTAAAGTCAATAAGTTTGACTCTACTTCAGGTAAAGTCCATTGTCTAACTCTATTAACTCCATGCTGATTCTGATCGTGAAAATGGATTTCAATCGCATGGTTCGGTGATCAGAATTTTGGGCTATTACTTAAGAGTTATGATATTTATATTGCTTAGGAATAGATAACAACAAGCTTTTCATATGGATTGTAAGGATAAGTTTTCCGCAAAGTTTTAAAATAAAAGAAAAAGGTTTTGATTTTATTTATTTTAAGTATCCTTACAATGGGATTTGTGAAAAGTTGTTGCTTATAAGATTCCACTGATAGCAATATTGGAAAGTGAATTTGATTCTTTCATTTGTGGTAGTGTCTAAATTTACCAAATAAGGAAAGATTCTCATCACCCAAGTTTCAGTTGGATAGAAACTTGGAATCATGCAAGTTGTATAGCATGATGAACGAGAACTTTCAAGCATTGAAAAAAAATTAAGACTAACTACTTGTTCACATGGATGTGTGAGTCTAGTCAAGGACTAAGGGATCGAGTACACATTCTTGTGCACTGGTCAAGTCCACCACAAAAGATCGATAAGACTATTCATCATGGTTTACTAAAGCTCAGTAAATATGATTATACTTACAAGCTTAAGTGTAACTCTGAGACATTGGAAAAGGTTCCAATGTATGGCAGAGCGAACAAGAAGAATCAAATTAAGCAGAAGGATAAAAGTTTCTCAAATCTGAAAAGATGGGAGAGTACTTTAGTATCAGTTTTGTGATCATCTTAATGATTAAGAAACCATAGCACAATTAGTTCTCTAAGGAAATCTTAGTGCATTCTTATGACCAAGAAGAGGAATCTTGAATTGTTGAAATGGTTAAATCAAGAAGATGAGTCATACTTCGTTCCAATACAAGTCTTAGAGTCATACTCCAAGATTATAATTTGAGTGACATGTCTTAAAGAAGGTTTAAAACACTTGTCAAATGTAAGAGTAAAAGTTTCCTACTCTTGTACATTTGAAATTGGTAAGTTGTGATGTTTTGGATCAAACAAAGACCAACTAAGGCCAATTATGTGAAGTGTTTGTCTTTATTAGAATCCGTACTATCTCTTGGATGTTTGACAAGGGAGTCTTATAGGTCAAGAGGACAGTGGGAGTCTTAAAGGTCTTGAAAGTCTCAAGAGCTAATCAAGAATAAAACCTGAAGTTCTTCACTAGCACATGACTTGAGGTTTATAACCTATCATGTTGACATATTCTGTGCCCATTCCAGTTAAAGTTGGCTTTGCATATGAGTTTTTAGAGTTCTCAATTGGTTGCACAACAACTTGGAAGCAATGGCAGGCCCTTGAGCTGCCAGGTGGCAAGAAATTAAGATTGAGTTCAATCCATATGAGTTTGGATTTGTCATTATCCTTGTCTTGTGATTATGGTTTTGAAAAATTCATATGGGTAGGAACTCATACACCATAAAAATCTAAGTGTCATAAGGTTTCTCTTCGATTCATGAAAATGATGGTGAGGAAACACTTTCACTAAGTAGATTTTAGCTAGATAGCAATTGCGATATTTGCATTCTCAAAGTCGTTAGTGGAGCCTGTGTTGTTAACCGGCACACTAACCTAGACTTGTGAGAAGTGGCAAAAAGGTCTAACCATTATGATTACGGCATCCATCTTCATAATTGTTTAGACACACCTATGAGCTATCTAAGGGAAGGTGTATGATTTTGATAAAGTTTTATCAAAACAATCTAGTATCAGAAATCTTAACTTTGGTAAGAAAGTCAGCTGATTTCTGAGTACATGTCAAAGCTAGTGGGAGCATAAGTGTCATGCTAATAATCATCATGTTAGTGGGAGGATGATAATTATGATAAGTATTTGCAAGTTAGCAATGTTAATTATAGAAAACAAAAGTTTCAATTGGGAAAGAGTTGTTTTGCTATAATTAAGGGAGAGGAAATTATACTTCATCTCAAATCTAAAAGCTTAGATTGAGGTTTTAATCGTATTTAGTCAAGGATATATATATATATATATATATATATATATATATATATATATATATATATATATATATATATATATATATATATATGAATTTCATGTTGGAATGGCTCAACATAAGAAAATTTTGTATATGGGTCCATTATTTGCGTTCTAAAATTCAATTATGATTACGACATCCCTTTTCATAATCTGAATTATGAGAACTTGGCAAATAGAAATGGAAATGTTATAGCAAAAGACTAGTTTAGTCTTTATGTGAGACATCATGAATCGTGTCCCATATGCTTCGGATATAGGATCGATTACATGTGCTATATTCATCCTTTCTAAAATTTTCCAAATGCTTGGGGTATTAAGAAGGGAAATGGTCTAGAATTGGATATGACTAAAAGGATTAATCAATTGTAGATGACAATCTAAGGTTTACCAAATATTGGGTGCTCAAGGACAGTTGGAAGTATAGTGATAATTCTGGAAGGACCATATTGACATAATCTGTAAGGAGGCAACTCTTGTTCAGAAGTGATAGTCAAAATGGAATTTGGAAGTGTTTCAAAGTTAGAAATTATTCAATCTGTGTAAAGATTAGGGAACTTAATGCAAGAAGGATGTTTCCAAGGAGCTGATCTCCTTTGGAATGCTCTGTAATGGTTGTTGTAAAGTCTTTCTGACTTTGTGCATAATCATTACAAGAAGATCAATGCATATAAGTTTAGAATCTAACAGATTATAGTAAAGAGCATGAATTTCGAATTCTTGCATTTGTAGTAAGGATTTGGGACTGTGAAAGAGGATCATTGGAGTTATGTTCAATTGATCTAATTCACAAAGTCAAGATCATAGACAAACATAATATGCATACTTCATGTATGGCATGACTAGTGTTTAGAAAACATAGTGTACATGCTTGGAGCATGGGACAACTATTGTTTGAAATTCAAGAATAAAGTTGATAGCTGAAACAATATACAATGAATAATGTGTAATCATATGGTGATAAATAAAAGGTGTTTTATTTATATTCATAAGTTATGAGACCATATTGGATTCGATTATCATTGTGTTTCATTTTGCATGTTTTGACTTCCAGAATAAACTAGGTTATTCTTCCGGAATGACTAAGTTATTCAAACCATCCACAGTCGGTCATATGTTGGAAGTAGATATGAATCAAGACTGTCATGGGTTGGCTTGTAGAGGTCTAAGATGTTGGACAAAGGGCTACAACACTCATGAGTGCTCATAAGTTCTGAATATTGGATTCAACCCACGCTCATTGGAATCACTTCATGGATTTTATCACGAGTGATCATGAGACGATAATATCTTATATTCTTCAAACCTAGAGATATGAGTTGTTACTATGAGTTGATAGTACATTGATTGCACAAAAACGCATTGGTAACTCGATGTTATAAAATGTGTCTTTGTGTATGATTCAACAAGTAGTAGAACAAGCCATATGAGTCGAAGTTTATCCATTCCTTTTACCTTCGGGATAAAAGCGATATATGTGGGCCCCTCGATGATTTGATGATGACAAATGGAAGTGCTCGGCCGGGCCAGGACTGATTTGATTTGTTCAATTAGTCAGTCATCATAAATCGGAAATCGGGAAACAACAAATGGACAGAGAGAATGATTATAATCCATGTCTCAGTCCATATGATATCTAGAATGGAGGAATATATGATCCCTTATCTAATGGACAAGTCATTGAGAAGGTCAGAGTTCGACATAAGCTTTTGAGAACTACGATTGCCAGTCGGTTCATGAAGTCATACGCAATAATAGTTTTAGACTTATCCAAGTGGGAGACTGTTGGATTAATGTCTAAGTCCATAACTATAATTGGTAAGACTTTACCCGACCCGACATGGTCCATTTGGGTTGCATGGCATCATGCATTTGGATAGACTAAAATGAGAGAAATAACACTTAAGGTTTGTTAATATATTATAAGTTCTAATATATTAATAAGGTTATTTAATTAGTATTGATCAAGAATTAATTTGGAATTAATTAAGTGATCAAAAGAAGACTAATTAAATATATGGGTTGATTGTGTAAATCATTCATTCTTATATCTGTGGGCTTGTGATCAAGAATTAATTTGGACTAAGTCCATGGGGTGACCCATGGATGCTCCATGGAGGTTAAAATCCATGGAGCGTAAGGAATGGGTAAAGTCATGAGTTACATGGTGTAACCCTAATAGCCACCATATAAAAGAATCCCATGGCTCAAGAAATCGTACACTATGTGTGAGTGTGAGGGCTAAACGGTTTCATGAAGTGTTCAAGTTTCTCTCAAGTTATTCCAAGTGTATTTGGTGTTGTGTGAACCATTTGAGGTGTCACACTTGGGGCACTAGGCACTCAAGCTTCATGAAGACTTTCTACATAAAGAGGTATGTATCCTATCTTGTTATATTCATTGTTTTGTATGCTAGATTAGGATAATACCTTGGATGTTCATAATTGCATGTATAATAGAGAAAACATAGATCCAAGGTATTTAGGGTTGCATGTACACTTAGGAGTGTTAGAATGCTCATAACCCAACACCTTTAACTTAGGGTTTTCTTTCCTTTCTTAGCTTCCTAATTTTGGGTGTTACAACTCTCCCCCACTTAAACTAGACTCCGTCCTCGAAGTTTGCAATGGCCTACCGCCCTGCGATCTGCTTTCAATACTCTATTTATCAATCCAACACTAGTTGCCTACCTTCGCAGGCCTTTTTCCCGGACCTCCTGACGACCATTAATCCATGCGGATAAGAATCTCGGGTCAACCCTGACCCTGAACATTCTGGAAACACAACTTACTCAATTGACAATCCTTCTGGTACTCTCCAAGTACTGCACTGGACCCATAGGAATTCACCCCTATCCTTGTGCATTTTCTTGCCTTCCTAAGGCAATGTTCCATAACCAACTATTTCCTTTGTCACTGTGAAGGTCCTATCCTTCACCAAAACCATTACTCCCGCTACCTCCAGTACGGGTCATTACCGCCAGTATCCACTGGGCATTTCTCTCTACTATAATTTGGTGCCGAGCACCCCACGATCAACTAACTGAATTCCACCATAGACTGCTTAGCAGCACTGCTACTGATTGAAAATTTCTGCTATTCCTTATCTGCCTTCCGGATGAACCGATGCCACACTGGTCCCTACAAATCTATCAATATCTGGATTATCGGCTCCCACCGGTCGCTAGCCCCAACACAACTCCTAGTCGCCCCCAACGACTTTCGAAGACACTTCGACTGCCTATAACTGATCGATCTATTTTTCCATTCAGGCACTACAATCCTGGGATCCCTGATCCCCTATCCGACACTACGGTCCCTACCAGGTCTTACATGTGCTACTAAAACTCATGGGCCTCGCCCACAGGTCTCACCCTCCTCTATCCTTCTAGTCTCACTTGTCTAACCACTCTCGAACGGGCCTCGCCCACGGGTCTCACCCAACCCTACTACTAAGCAACCCTGCTCTCAGGTCTCACCTATACTGCTACTCTCATACGGGCCTCGCCCATGGGTCTCACCCAACTACATCCTGGAGCGGCCTCTCCCCTAGGTCTCACCTCTCTAGGGCGATATAGGCAACTCCCTACTATTCTCATCCACTACCCATTCCTGATCCCTATCTGATCACTAGGAGATAAGGGCCTCGCCCCAACTCCGCTAACGAAGCTACTATGGAATGCTACGGCTTACCCGCATTCTTACATCACCTTCCATCTCTGACTGCTAGTGAATGCTACGGCTGCCCCGTAGTCTAACACCTTCCACCACTGACCGCTGCTGGAGGAAGCTGCGGCTCTCCCGCATCTCTACCATGCTCTAGATGCTGCCTCTGCCACCGACTACTAACACGAAAGCATCCCATGCTATTTGTCCTCAAGATCTTCATTCTGACTCACTCGAGTCCTACAGGCGATACTCCAACCTGAATTCCCAACCACATACTTGATGGGTTTTGAGCATTCTAACACTTCCTAAGTGTACATGCAACCCTAATAACCTTGAATCTATGTTTTCTCTATATACATGCAAATTTCTTTTTCAAGGTTATATCCTAACTAGCATGGCATGGGGATTACATAAAATATAAAACTAGTAGAAATACATACCTTGTTGTTGCTTGGATTCCTTCAAGACTTTGTGAGCCTAGCACCCCAAATGTTGTGCCTCAAATGCTTCACACAACACCACAAAACTTGGAATAACTTGAGAGAATACTTCTACCACTCGAAATGGGTTATGCCCTGTCTAGTAACCTTACTAGCTCCGATTTCACTAGCCAAAGGGTCCCTTTTATAGTGGTGTCACAATTAGGGTTTTCACATGAATACTCTTAATTGTCATGACTCTTCATTTCTCATGACCCATGGGTTTGTAACTCCCATGGACTATCCATGGAGCTCCAAATGGTTACATCCATAACCCATAAACCATGGATCATTAATGCACCATAAAATAATTGATGATTGTCATAATCAACCCTTATATATTTAATTAGTCTCACTTTGATCACCAAATTAATACTAGATGAATACTTGATCAAATACTAATTAAATAATACTATTATTAATATATTAGAACTTTTAATATATTAATAATCATAAGTGCCATATTCTCTCATTTAGTCTATCCAAGTATTGCAATGCCTTGCAACCCAAATGGACCATGTCAGGTCGGGTCAAGTACATACCAAATAAAGTTATGGACTTAGACACTATATCCAACAGTCTCCCACTTGGATAAGTCTAATAACTATATTTGCAAATATGACTTCAAAATCCGACTAGCAATCGTAGCTCTTTCAAAGTCTCTCGGAACTGAGATGATGATGATACGCCATTTAAGATAGGTGATCATATAATCCTATGCTCTCATGATATCAGCCGGACAAACACATGGAACATGGTCTTACTTATTGTCCAACATTTGTTTCTCGATCTCCGATTTGTTTCGACATAGAACTAAATTGAACACATCAATTAGGTTCTGACCGGGCCCGGTACATGGGTCAAAACCAAATCATTGAGGGGCCCAGATATCGCTTCTATTTCTAGAAGGAACAAATAAACTTCGACTGATATGCTTGTACTAACTACTTGTTGAATTACTCACAAAGGCACGTTTTATAACATCGAGTTACCAATGCGTTTTCGTACAATCAATGAATAACCAACTCATAGTCAACAACTCATATCTCTAGGTTTGAAGATTTATATGATATTACTGTCTCACGATCACTCGAGATAAATTCCATGAAGTGATGCAAGTGAGCGTGGGTTGAATCCAATACTCAGCCCTTATGAGTACTCATGAATGTTGTAGCAACCATTGCATTGTCTAAAGCACTTTAGACAAATCATACAACCCAGATTCATGACAGTCTTGAATCAATACTTACTTCCAAAGTTTGACCGACTGTGGATGGTTTGAATAATATGATATGTACCATAACATAATTATTCTGGAAGTAAAAACATGCAAAATTGAAACATAGTAAACAATCAACACAAGATAGTAACACCTTACTAATAAATAAATAACAACTTTTATTTATCATCAAATGTCAATTACATTTTACAAGTTTCAGGAATCTAATTATTGAAACTAATATCATCCTTCAGGCCAATGCGCCTTGCATGCTGTAAATGCTTAACCCTGCTCAGTCCCTTCGTGAGGGGATCTGCCGGGTTCTCATCCGATGATACCCTCTTTGCCGCGAGGAGTCCTTCTTCTATTCTATGTCTGATGAAATGGTATTTTCTGTCAATGTGCCTAGATCTCCCGTGATCTCTTGGTTCTTTAGCCAAAGCAACCGCACTTTCACTGTCACAGAAAATTTCCATTGGCTCCTTTATAGCTGGTACAACTCCAAGGTCTTCGATGAAGTTCTTCAGCCATATCGCCTCTTTTGCTGCCTCGCTTGCTGCTATGTACTCTGATTCACAAGTCGAATCAGCTACTGTCTCCTGCTTGGAACTTTTCCAAGTAATTGCTCCTCCATTTAGGATAAAGACCAGCCCGACTGAGAGCGGAAATTATCCCTATTAGTTTGAAAGCTAGCATCACTATATCCTTCCACTCTCAAGTCATCACTGCCTCCGAGGGTAAGGACCTAGTCCTTAGTCCTCCGCAAATACTTGAGAATGTTCTTTACCGTTGTCCAGTGTGCCTTGCCAGGGTTCCCTTGATATCTACTGACCATGCTCAAAGCAAAGGCCACATCAGGGCGAGTACAATTCATAGCATACATGACTCATCCACATACAACACCAAGAAGCTAACTATGCTCCCACTAGCCCTGACATACACACAAGACGCATCCTCACTCCTAGAAAAGCCAAACTCTTTGACTTTCTCATCAAAGCAAAGATTCTACCTGCGAGATGCTTGTTTCAATCCACAAATGGATTTTTCAAGCTTACACACTCTATTAGGGTATTTTGGATCGACAAAACCCTCTGGCTGAGCCATGTAAACATCCTCAGCCAACTTCCCATTAAGGAAAGCGGTTTTGACATCCATTTGCCATATTTCATAGTCGTGAAATGCAGCTATGGCTAACAACACTCTAATAGACTTAATCTTAGCTACTGGTGAGAAGGTCTCATCATAGTCCACTCCCGGAGTTTGAGTAAAGCCCTTTGCAACCAGTCGCGCTTTATAAGTGTATACTTTCCCATCTATGTCGGTCTTCTTCTTGAAGATCTATTTGCACCCAACTGTCTTACGACCTGGTACATTGTCAACCAAGTTCCAAACTTGATTGTCATACATGGACTGAATCTCGCTGTCCATAGCCTCCTTCCATTTCACAGACTCAGGGCCTGCCATGGCTTCCTTATAATTATTAGGTTCGTCCAAATCTATCAGTGTACTATCACTGATAAATGTATCACCTTCGGTGGTGATGTGATAACCATAATAAAAATCAGGTGCATTCCTCATCCTAGTGGAACGTCTTGGAGGTACAGACTCATCTATCGGCTCAACATGAGTTTCCTCCTCAGGTTGGCTGACAGCATTTGAGGTTCCTTCACCACTTGACTCTTGAAGCTCTTCAAGGTCAATTTGCCTCCCAGTGTCCCCTTGGCTTATGAATTCTCTCTCACGAAAGACTCATCTTCTTGCTACAAAGACCACATTGTCACTGGGTCTATAGAAGAGGTAACCAAAGGATCTCTGTGGGTAGCCGATGAAAATACACCTCTCGCTTCGGGGCTCAAGCTTGTCATGAGTCTCACGCCTCACAAAAGCTTCACAACCCCAAATCTTGATGTGGTCCAAATTGAGCACTTTCCTAGTCCACATCTCGTGAGGTTTTTTGGCAACCTTTTTAGTAGGGACAAGATTAAGGATATGGGCGGCAGTCTCTAAGGCATACCCCCAGAAAGAGATTGGTAACGAAGCTCGACTCATCATGGAACGAACCATATCCAACAAGGTTTGATTGCGCCTCTCAGCTACACCATTCAACTATGGTGTCCTGGGAGGTTTCAATTGTGAGACAATCCCACATTCCTTAAGATAGTCAAGGAACTCAATGCTAAGATACTCTCCTCCCCGATCGGATCGGAGCATCTTGATGTTCCTGCCCAATTGATTCTCAACTTCCTGCTTAAACTCTTTGAACTTTTCAAAGGTTTCTGACTTATGCTTGATTAAGTAAATATATCCATATCTACTGTAATCATCAGTAAAAGTCACATAATAACGATTAGCATCCCTTGTAGCAACTCTGATGGGCCCACACACATGCGTGTGTACAAGGTCCAATAAACCTTCACCCCTATCACAAGTACCTGTGAAGGGCAACTTTGTCATTTTTCCAAGTAAACAAGACTTTCAACTATCATCTGACTTGAGGTCAAATGATTCCAAGACTCCAGCCTTTTGGAGTTGGCCTATGCGCTTCTTGCTAACATGTCCAAGACGACAATGCCACAAGAATGCTTTATCCAAGCTATCAGAAGAATCAATATACAACACATTATTTCCTAGATTGTCTACAACATTCACGGCTTCATATACACCATCACAAGGTATTGCTTTAAAGTAAAATACATCATTGTAATAAACATTAATAACACCATTTTTATTATCAAATGAAAAAGTAAAACCTTGTTTGTACAAGCCATGAAAGGAAATAATATTTCTCGCCATTTCGGGCGAGTAACAACACTTATTCAAATCTAACATTAACCCATTATTAAGCAATAAAGAATAAACTCCTATCTTGGTAACAGGTGATGCTTTCCTGTTGCCCATGACTATGTTTATCTTCCCGTGCTCTACTTTCTCACTTCTTCTTAGTGCCTGCAAATCAGTACAAATGTGAATACCACACCCTGTATCAAGCACCCAAGAATTAGCATTAGATGAGTTGTTAGACAATATTGTGTAAATACCTGCATGGGTGGGTTTAACCTTCCCATCCTTTATATCTTGCAGATATTTGGCGCAACTTCGCTTGAAGTGTCCCTTATCTTGGCAATAGAAGCACTGTGCTTCCTTTGGGTTCGAAGAAGGAGTAATGGGACCTTTCTTTGTCCCACTTGAAGAGGAACCATCAAGAGTCTTACCCTTGGTACCCTTTGAAGGGATTTTCCTCTTCTTACCCTTCCCTTGCCCAATTGCAAGAACAGGGGCTGTTAAAGGAGTAGAAGTAGCAACCGCTTTACCCTTAAGGCCATTTTCAGCTGTCCTTAAGAGTCCTTGAAGTTTGCTAAGTGTGACTTCCTCCTTATTCATATGATAAGTCATACGAAACTGATCATAACTTGAAGGTAAGGAATGGAGAATGATGTCAATAGCCAATTCCTCAGGGAAGTCAACATTGAGCTTTAGCAACCGGTCAACAAACCTCTGCATCTTCTGCAAGTGACCGGTGATGGGTTCACCATCCTTCATCCTTGCGTTTATCATGGAGGAAATGATTTCATACCTCTCTTGACGCGCGCTCTGATGGTATCTTTCCATCAGATCTAAGTGCATCTCATAGGGGTAGAAATCTTCATAAGATTTTTGGAGTTCCGGATTCATTGTGGCCATCATGATGCAGGACACCTTGGTGGCATCCTTCTCATGTGCAATGAACTCCGCAAGCTCTTCTGGAGTAGCAGTGGATTCATTAACAACCTTAAGCTCCCTATCAAGGACATATTCTTTGTCCTCATAGCGGGTAATCATCCTGATGTTTCTGATCCACTCATTGAAGTTGGATCCATCAAAGATGACCTTACCACACAAGTTCATTAGGGAAAAGGAGCCTGTAGGGTTTGAGCCAGCAGCGTTATTGGAAGACATCTGGAGTAGAAGGAAGATAAGTTTCATTAGATTAAGAGTCCTTAATAAGTCACCCAAATGAAATATTAAGGCTAGGTTCCAACAAACTATTTATAGGTGGAAGAGGGATGCCGTAATCCACACTATAAAATATTTGAAGGTAGGTAAATGACGATTTACCAATTTCCACCATAAGACGAAATATTTTATTATTAGGTTTTATTGGTTTTGAAAACTCCTAGATCTTTTGAGATACATTGAACTTTTCAATGGCATGTTTGAATCTCGAATGTGCCCTCTCAAGTTTGTGACTGGGATGCCGAGGATCACAAACAATGTGTGAATAACCATAAAAATTGACTTGGTACCCTTAACAATATTACCTAATCGATGTGCCGGTTAACAACACACGCTCCACCGATCTATAATAAAGTCAAGTTACCCTTTGCCACTCTTACTAGTCCATGTTAGTGTGTCGGTTAACCACACACGCTCCACTAACAACTTGGTAAGGTACAAAGTGTAATTTTATGGGCTAGCACCAATTTCACATTTTCCTAAAGTAACTAAGATTGGGAATTTATAATGTATAGTCACATTTTCCTACCCGTTCGGCTAACGACCCTCCACCGATCAAGGAAGCGGTGGGTGAGAGTGGACACCCATTAAGTCACCATTTTATAGGCAACAACCTTATACCCCCCTTATAGACCGGCTTCGTGAATAAGGCCTACTAACGGTAAGAACGACATATTCTTATACATATCTATATAATAAAATTATAATAATAGTATAAGTGTTGATTTTTAAACTTTTTAAAAATCTAAGGTTTAATTTGGAATTAAAGTATTAGAGTGTAAGACTTTTCAAATTCCAAAACTTGAGGGCAAGAATTGAAACTATTTCATGTCTCTTCAATTTGTAACTTATAAGTTTTAATGGTTCATAAAAATGAAGACTCTTCATTTTATGAAACCTCTTTAGTTCTTTAATCACAATTAAAAGAAGTGACTTTTGGTTATCCATAACCTGAGGACAAGTTATGGACACCATCAATACAATTAACATCAAGAATTAAACACACATGGTGGTTACACATAATTCCTATGATCTTCTAAAAACTCATCAGAACACAAATTCATGTCAAGCAATTTCAAGAAATCATATGAACATATATAATACTTTGAAATTGTTAAAAGTAATGTAAAATGGATTAACATAATCATTATCATTTTGAAAAACAGATTTTACAAGTCCAAAACAGATTGGGAGAATGATTCTAATCCATTTCCAGCAACAAAACATGAAAAGACTGCCCAGCACGCACCTACTCGTCGAGTGCATGATCCTACTCGACGAGTAGGATGAATTTGTACATGGACTCAGCGAGTCCTCCCCATGAACTCGGCGAGTCTAGTCGACAATGAGCAGTTTTTTCGATTTTCAAGCAGTTTTGCATCAAGTATATAGAAAACAATCCTAGGCTCTGATACCACTGATGGGTTTTGAGCATTCTAACACTTCCTATGTGTACATGCAACCCTAATAACCTTGAATCTATGTTTTCTCTATATACATGCAAATTTCTTTTTCAAGGTTATATCCTAACTAGCATGGCATGGGGATTACATAAAATATAAAACTAGTAGAAATACATACCTTGTTGTTGCTTGGATTCCTTCAAGACTTTGTGAGCCTAGCACCCCAAATGTTGTGCCTCAAATGCTTCACACAACACCACAAAACTTGGAATAACTTGAGAGAATACTTCTAGCACTCGAAATCGGTTATGCCCTCTTTAGTAACCTTACTAGCTCCGATTTCACTAGCCAAAGGGTCCCTTTTATAGTGGTCTCACAATTAGGGTTTTCACATGAATACTCTTAATTGTCATGACTCTTCATTTCTCATGACCCATGGGTTTGTAAATCCTATGGACCATCCATGGAGCTACAAATGGTTACATCCATAACCCATAAACCATGGATCATTAATCCACCATAAAAGAATTGATGATTGTCATAATCAACCCTTATATATTTAATTAGTCTCACTTTGATCACCAAATTATAACTAGATTAATACTTGATCAAATACTAATTAAATAATACTATTATTAATATATTAGAACTTATAATATATTAATAATCATAAGTGCCATATTCTCTCATTTAGTCTATCCAAGTATTGCAATGCCATGCAACCCAAATGGACCATGCCGGGTCGGGTCAAGTACATACCAAATAAAGTTATGGACTTAGACACTATATCCAACAGTACTCACCATCACCATTACATGCACTAACTGATGGGGAGTTTCTCAAACTCCTAACCCTGAACTCCTCAATCCATCAAACGTTGTACTACTTCTTTTCCTTCTCAGAGATCGCGTACTCATTCTGGATCTACGTGCTCTTACCCTTGTACACTCGGAGGATTCTGCCCCACTTCGATCCTGCTTACACCTCGCTGCTCAATGCTCGAAAAGAAAACCCAATCATTGCTACCATTCCATAATCAATCTGCTGAGGAACCCCAAGCTTACCATAGCTAGGGATCTAACCATTCCATTTCTAAAACAATACAGCTCCGAACTAGCGAGACATACCAAGTCCCTCCCAGGCATGCTACAGTTACTGCATCCTAAGCATCCTTCTCCAATAGAGCCCATCCCTTAACTATTATTCAAATATCCAAGGTATGCAGATGGCATATAACTCAATCACAAGCAAGTCGCACAAAATAAAATACTCAAATCGATAATGATGCAGAACCATAACAATATAATCATGCACAAATAAAAGAACTGAACACGGAAGTCGCATACCTGCAACGTCCGATGCTGCTCGCGCCTCCAAGGTAGTCATCTGAAAAGCCCTGCCTCCTACCGCAGGCGCCTTTGCACGGCCCTGACGGCCGTCTGTGATCCTCAAAGTTGCAGGGGCAGGTGCCATCGCCCGTCCTGCCGGAAGCAAACTAGGGCACTGGGCCTTCTTGTGGCCCCGCTGATTGCAGTGAAAACATATCAAGTCTGATCCCTGTGTGGTGGTAACATTACAATCCCTGCTAAAATGACCAGTCCGACCACAATTAAAGCAACCAGAGTCACCACCGCTACCACTCCTGCACGTACCCCCGTGCGACCTACCACACTTCCCGCACCGGCTGCGGTCCTGATAATCCCTCGGTCTCGAATCCGACCCCTTGGGCCTTTTTCCCGAACCCGTGACTGCCTGAACTTCATCCGTCTTCCTCTTCCGGATCTGCTCCAAATCAATCTCCCTCTCTCTAGCTCGCGCGATCATATCCTCCAACGTTTTGCAGCTGGACCTGCTCACAAACTACCTGATGTCATCCCTCAACATCTCATGGTATCGGGCCTTCTTCATCTCCTCATCCGCGACATACTACGGTACAAGAAGAGCCCTCTCCCTGAACTTGGCGGTGATCTCCGCCACAGTCTCAGTGGTCTGCGTCAAATCCTGAAACTCCTGTGCCAACTGCTGCACCTCAATAATCGGCGAAAACTCCCCCCGGAACCTGGCTGAGAAATCGCTCCATGTCATCGCGTCCAACGCGTCATCATCCCCCAAAGCATGACCAATCTCCTCCCACCAATCCCTCGCTCTGTCCTTCAGAAGACATGAAGCGTGTCTGACTTTGTCCCCCTCGGGACACCGGCTTGTACGAAATGCATTGGCGACATCGGCTAACCACATGTTGCTAGCAATGGGGTCCCTAGCCCCATGATAATATGGTGCCCCGCAAGCCCTAAACTCTCGGAATGTCAAAGTACAAGCTCCCATCAAAGCCATCATATCGGTATGGAAGGCTCCTAGCCTCTTATCCAAAATCTCCAGTATACCCTCCTTGACCGTGCTAAAGATCACAGGAGTCTGATCTAGAATACTGCACGTAACCTCAGCTGATATCAACTCCCTCATACGCTCCTCAAGCTGCTCGGCCCCTGAACCTGAGCCTGATCCCTCTCCGGCGCCTGATCCGCCCACTGGTCTCTCTCGCAACGTCACCATGCTGACATACATCACACACAACTATCAAAATACACATCACCACTGAGGGATCATACACGCACTACAAGTTCCCCGGTCTTATCTCGGCTTTTCCCGAATCGAGTACGGATCCTCTGCTTTCAGTAGTACGGGCCCATACTACCTTCCACATCTATCCATACGTTCCTCAAGAACTGCTTCGACTCCACCAGGTCTCTTTTCTACTACTACTGCTCCCAGCACTACCTCATCCTAGGCTTGCCCAAGGGAAACCTCTGACTCAAACCAAACCAGTCCTCAGCCGCGGAAGGCCTCCTTGTGATGCCAATTAGGCATCACCTGGATACCATCACATGTGACGAGGCTCAGATAATCCTTTGAGTAAAAGACTCATCCCCACAACGGTTGGACTCAAACAAGAGCTGCGCAACATGGGCCAAATCCAGCACTCTGAGATTATTCAACACTGATCACATGTGACGTGACGTATCCACCTAATGGCTAACTCCCATCACTCAGAATCCCACAATGCACAAAGCAACCAACATTCAGACAAGGGAAAATCTAACCATAACATACTCAAGCAATCATAATATCATACCAAGAATCTGTACTAGCATGCAACACAAACTCATAAACTCAAGCATAACCTAAACAGGCTATCCTACTACTGGCTAATCAGCACTATCATGCAGCTCAAAGCACATATAACAGGCACATAAGGCATCCTCCCTAGGTCCTTAGTCCTAATCTAGCATGTTGTTCTATTAATTGATAATCATAACATAAACTTGTATGGGTATTTTGGGGTACTTACTTGAGCTCGACTAATTGCATACACCACACCCTTTTCTCTTATCAAAATTCTTTTCTTTCTGAATTCTTTTTGCTTTTCAAAAACTTTTGTCTTTCTCAAAACTCTCTTTTTACAATCTATCTTTTCATTTTGAAAACTTCTATACCAATTCCTCAGTTTGAGTTCAGACACGCCCGAGAGCATGTACGAATCCCTCAAACCAAGGCTCTGATACCAACTTGTAACGTCCCAAAATTCAAGACTAAAAATTTCTTTTAATAAAACATTACTTAAAGCAAAATCATCAATCCAAAACATAATCAGAGTATTAATTTCCAAACATATGTTCATTATCAGAGTAAAACATTCCCAGGCTGTGTAATCAATGGTGTGTGCCATTCGATCACCCCAAGCTCTTCCCTCCGCTACAGGAAGTACCTGAAACCAAAACTGAAAACCGTAAGCACGAAGCTTAGTATGTTCCCCAACCTACCACATACCATGCATAACCACATACTGCACATACTGGGCCACGCCCGCTATTCTGGGCCTCGCCCGCTACAACGGCCCCACCGCTCCAGGCCTCGCCTGGCTTCGAGCCCTGCTCGGATATAGATCTGTTTCACTTAGACCTCGCCTGTCACCGGGCCTCGCCTGCTAACACATAATAGAACATAAATATATCACAACACATAAGCTAAAACATATACTAATGGATCCTGCCCTAAGGCCTCGCCTATCCTAGGCCTCGCCCTTGTCCTACTACTGATGAGTCATGGAACCCTGTCCATGCTCCTGTTGATAGTGAGATACAGGCCCAACCCATACTCACTCTTTCCCTAACTTGGGCCTCGCCCCTGATCTGCTGCTAATGAGATGTGGAACACCATCCACACTCTGCTATCGGTAAGATATGGGACCTCTCCCACACTCACCTCCCTACCAGGCACATACATGTATCACACAGACAACAAGTATAAGCTATCATATAAACCATTCCTTGGGCACCCGCCCGCTATCGATGGACCTCGTCCTAAATATCATATTAGCATGTTGTGCCTAGGGCTAACCCCCGGGTCTTCTACTCATAACTACATGGGTCGGCATTGTGGCCTTAGACCCATTCACACAAAGGGAAACTCACCTGCACTTGATGAACTTGCTGATAACCCCTCAAGCTGCTGCCCGGCAACTCTCTGAACTCCTGCTCCACTAGCTCCCCGAGCTACCAACATCAATGCAACACTTAGTCTAACTGTCCCCCGAAAGTCAACTAAGTCAACTCTGGTCAAAGTCAAAGTCCTGGTCAAGGTTAACCTTCCAGGTCAACCCTACTCGCCGAGTTAACCTACTGACTCGCTGAGTTCATATGCTCAGAGTCCTTCCATTCGCGACTCGACTCAATGAGTTAGCCACTGACGTCTACCGATTTTTGAGTCCTGACCTGTCCAACTCACTGATCCGAGTCTTAACTCGAAGGGTTTGGGGTTTCACGACTTGACTCGCCGAGTCTAAGAACAGACTCGCCGAGTCCAAGGAAATCTTCAACAAACTCGCCGAGTTGTTCACCCAACTCGTCGAGTTCCTCCTAATCTTCATACTACTCGCCGAGTCCACTCGAAGGACTCGCCGAGTTTATTCAGTCCTTCATGCATTCAGAGGCTTTTTGAGTCATGTAAGGACTCGAAACTGTAGATCCACTCTTCCAAGGCCTATTCCTCACGTAAAGTTGCAAACTTTACGTGTAGCTAAGGAGATCTAGGCCCAAAACACTCCAAACACGGGTTTAAGACAAAGAGGCTTAACAACCAACCCAAAAACTGATGCTTTATGACTCCCTAGGCCAGAATACACTTAGATCTGAAGTAGCAACTTCAGATCTGGACTTCTAACTCCAAATGGCTCTAGTACATGGCATAAAAGGCCCAAATCTCATGACAAAAAGGAAACTATGAGCAAAGGAGTGAAGGCAATGACTTCTTACCTTCAAATACTCTGAAAAGACACACCAACTCTGGATCCAAGGCTTCCCCTTGCACCACTATGAACTTCCTTCTCTTCCAAGCTTCAAATCACAAATCCAAGGCTAGATCTTTGCTCAAAAACGGATATGGTGGCTAGGGTTTGATGTTCTGGATGAGGGGAGCTGCAAAGGAACCCTTAGGAAGAGAATGAGGTGCTTAAATAGTGCACAAAGTCCCGGATTTAAGGTTTCCCTCTTCAGACCGGACTTGCCGAGTCCATTCTCTGACTCGCCAAGTCGGTCACTTACTCTTTGACCTGGAACCCGCTCGGACTCGCCGAGTTCCTCCTTGGACTCGACGAGTTGGCCCTTTAACTTAGGGTTTTCTTTCCTTTCTTGGGTTCCTGATTTTGGGTGTTACACATTGTGTCGACCTTAGTTGTTCCTTTTTTATGTATAATTTGTAGGTATGAAAAATAAAATACATAAGTTTGAAAAGGTTTGAAACAAATGAAAAAAGTAAGAAAAAAAAGTTGAACATCAAATAAAATTTATTAAACTAAACCAGTGAGGCATTACAAGTAAACCAATGAGGCATTCACATGTTGCAAACAAAATTGCATTCATTTGTAGGGTTGAAACATCAATTCATCATATTTAGAAAAGTATAATCATTTTTTTCATGTTTCAATCAATTGAAAGATATAATATTGAACCCTCGTAAACAAAATTTTGATATTTTTTATTTTATTATTCAAAACTATTTCGTTTTTGTTAAGGGGAAGAACATACATTCGAGTAAAATATTCATCAATATTATAATTATAATTTTATAGTTATATTAGTTATATACTCAACGATGGAACCCATTCAAACAAAAAAATAGGATTTTGCAAACTGGAAACATACATCTTCAACTAATTGTAACAAATAAATTTAAATAAATGCATCTTTTTTCTTTTGGCTCCAAAAGTACAATATTTGGACCGTTACTTCTCTGAAAACATGGTTCTTGCCCCCTTTCTCCTCCCCCTTTTGAGATCGTCCATTCGTTGGGTGATCCGGCCCAATAACCTTTCGGAATGGGGGATCCCCGTTGGCAACAACCACGGTAGTAGTTGCGGAACTACTGGCTGAGAGAGGACAACCTCTTGTTCCTGCTCCTCTTTCTTCGCTTCGGGGACGGAGGTCCTATGGTAGGTAACAGCAGGTATAAAATCAATATCTGTAAAAAGGGAGTGTGAAATTATTTTATGGTAAAAAAAATTCATTTATTTCAATTATTTTTCAGAGACGCGGACTACCTGCACCTGGATAGAAAGACCCTATGAAGCTTCACTATTCTCTGTGATTGGCTTTGGGCTTTTTCTACGCAGCTTAGGTGGAAGGCGAAGAAGGCCTCCTCCCGAGGGGTTCCGAGCCATCAGTAAGTACCACTCTGGAAGAGCTAGAACTCTAACTATGTGTCAGGACGTACGCGCCATAAATATTTTATTGAAATCTAAAGAAAATAGAATTACAAAAAATGTAAATATAAAGTGAAACTCGAAAAATCACTAAAATACCTTTTACACTTTCAAAAGTTTGACTATCATATACGCCTTTAGTTTTCCCAACATATTTTAACATTCATTTTTTTTGCAATGTGAGTAAGAAAATATGAGATAATCTTCTTATCTAGGCAAAATATTTCAATTAATCATTTAGTTAATTAGCATAAGTTAAAAGGCGAGAGTTTCAAATGAGTAATGTTCAAGATAAATGGTTTATCTTACACTATATCGATTTGCATGACCTCTTTTATAATATATATATATATATATATATATATATATATATATATATATATATATATATATATATACACACACACACACACACATACACACACACGGAGTTTCCATTAGGATTATGAAAAAATAGAGATTTTTAGATTCAACATCAACTATTAATTTCTCATTTACTGCTCTATTGTTTTAGCGTACCGGAGCGACAACATATGCCTGATTATAAATGATTATATTATGGAGATGCATCATCATATATGATTTTATATGTTTATACATATATGCGATATGCCTAATCAAAAATGATTATATATATATATATATATGTGTGTGTGTGTGTGTGTGTGTGTCAATGGTAGAGGTGATATGACGAAGGTGGTAGTGGTCGGGTCGGGTAAGTGTTGGTGGCGATAGTGGTTGTGTTGGTTGGGAAAGTGGCGGGGGAAAAAGGAACGGCCGTGTTGCATAATTATTTATGAATATAATTCTACGGACCTGTTGGTACGCTAAAGCAATAAAACGATAAATGTAAAATATGTAGCTGATATTCTTAAGATTTTTTTTTTGTTTTTAGAATCTCAATGGAACCAACCCTCTCTCTCTCTCTCTCTCTGTATATATATATATATATATATATATATATATATATATATATATATATATATATATATATATATATATATATAAGGGATAGGGAATATACATTACAGCCTCACCTAAACTTAGGTACTAAACCAATAAAATATGTTGTTTTAACTTAGTAAATATACTCGATTTGGTTTTCACTTGGTATATATATCATCCTCAATAACATTTGTTTCCTCTATTATCGTTTTTTCATCTCTATTTTCTTTCATCAATTATCGTTTATTGCGTCACCCTAGTGAATATTACTTTTTTCCACTATCACAAAGATCTAGGATAAGCAATATTCTTGCTTCTTTATCAAAATTATTGTGTCGATTTTGAATCTACATCTTCAGTTTTTAATCGTCAATCCCTTAACCTGTCATACCCCCAAACCGGAGCGGCGGAAACGTTCGGGGGCGGATGAGTTCATGTGGTAACGTAACAAATGAATACATAGTAAAGAAAGCAATACAACCATCATATATATAATTGAAAGTTTACATTGTTTAAAAGGTACATGTTCAAAAACCAATTACAATATGATGCCAAAATATGAATTTAAACTGGCGCCGCAGCGTCCCTTCTTCAAAAGTTGTTTGTTACCTGTAATTATTGAATCCCTGGGACATACAAGTAGTTTAGAAAGAGTAGATCAGCATTTAAGCTGGTGAGTTTCATAAGTATTAAATGACAATGTTTGTATGAAATGAAATGTTTTTTTTGTTTGTTTGTTCCTAGAAAATCCAATATTTTCTACTAGCATAAATGTAGCCTTCTATCAAGACCAATGTTTGTTTCTAGAAATTGTATGTACGTATAAAATTTCCAATACGTCTGAAAAACCCCGTAAATCAATGTGTTTTTAATACTCCATGTGAGTTTTATAACCATACTATTGACTATAAATGCCTATACACAACGTTCTTCAGGCATTGGAATGTTCTAACGTTTGTCACCCCAAATGGTGTACTGTAGCTAACAGTCAGGGCGCGGGTTGTCAAGCCCGTATAGATCTATACACAAACACCATGCTCCCCCTCCCAGGGATTCTATTATATCATACAGTGTTGGATTAGTGTCTAAGTCCATAACTATTTTGGTATGTACTTGACCCGATAGTGCATTGTCATTTTGGGTTGCCTTCACCAAAGCAGCTTGATAGGATGAATTATGGAGAGAAAGGATTAAATATGATTTATTAATATATTATGGGAATAATATATTAAAGGAGAAATCATATTGTTTAATTAATATTAGTCAAGAATTAATAAGAATTAAGTTTGTGACTAAAAGAGATTAATTAAACTTAAGGGACTGGAATTGTAATTATAAGATAATTGCAATTGGACTATGGATTGCCTTATATTATAAGGTTGGACGAATTCTATGGGGAAACCCATTAGAAATCGTCCAAGGCCTTTAAGGAAAGGAGTCCATGGGTTGCTTAGGGCTTAAGCATCCAAATTAAGGTTTCCTTGTTAGATAACCCTAATAGCCTCACTATATATAGAACCCTTATGCTCCAAAAATGTGGTGAACTAATGATCTAGGGTTTCCACACGTTTTTGAGAGCCTCCTTCTCTTCTCTTCTTCATCCTCTTGCTCTTGGTGTTTGTGAACCATTAGAGGAGTGACATTTGTGACTCTAAGCTTTCTAAAGTCATTACAAGGAGGATTTGATATTGTTATTGCTACATAACAATCAAGGTATGATCTAAACCCTAATTATATGTTATATTGATTATCATATGCTAGATCTAGGGTTTATAGTCTTGGATAAATTGCATGTATAATAGAGAAACCTAGATCCAAGCATTAGGGTTTGTATGAGCACATAGGATGTTCTTATGATTAAATCCCATCAGTGGTATTAGAGCCTAGATTGGTTTCTATTGTATTGATGCATTATGTAGCTGAAAATCGAAATCTGGCTTACTGTTCTGTCACAACTGGAAATTTTGTGTCATGTAATCTATACATTCAAGCTAATGTGAATCAAAAACTTCAATCGAATACATCATACAAGTACTACAAATAGTCACCAATCAAGTGGGAACACTAGAAGCCCTCATTTAGGTACATTTTGGACTAGAACTTCCTTATTGGGCCTAATGGACCCATAAGCTTCCAATTTGACTATCAAGGGCTTAGAACCCTAATTGGATCCAAATTGGACCCACATTTATTTAATTCAACATTTTAGGTCATGTTGGACCTAGAATGAAATGAACTAAAAGCCTTGATACATAAATAACCTAAACTAGTCCAATAAAAATATAAAAATCCTACCACATTCCTTTAGACTTAAAACATACTCAAGATTAACTCTAATAGTGGGCTTAGGGGCAAAGGCCCAATTTTTTTTTCTTTCCCTCCCAAAAATCTCGGCCCAAGGCCCAAATTCAAGAAGATAAGGAAGAGTTGACTTGTTGTGCCACATCATTATTGTCCATAGGATTTCCATGCAAGATATCCCATTCTTCCATGCAAGTATCACTTCAAAGATCACCTCACTTCTTCCTCTCTCTCTCACTCTCGGCCACTAGCACACACACACACACCACAAAAATCTCTCAAACTCTCTCAAGAACACTCAAGAACTCTCCTTCCTCCCCTCTCCAAAAATCTCGAAAATTAGGAGCTTTCAAGAGGATCTTGCAAGTTAATCATCATCTAAGGTAAGATTATACTTGGATCTATGGTTTAGATTCTTTTGTTATCAAAATCCTTTCCTAATCTATGCAAAAATCGTGATCTTGCACCCTAGAACCATCTCAAACTCGAGATCTACCAAGGAAAGGTGCTAAGGCCAAAAATCATCAAGTTTTCCTCCATCTTTTCTTCCAAAAACCGAAACCACACCCAAGTTGAGCTTCATACCCCCTATTTTCTGTTTTTGTGAGTTTTATGGGGGGGGGGGGAATACAAGTGGAAGTGTAGATCTATATGTGTTTTGTATGCCTTGTATGATTTCCATGCTTATATATATGCATTTGTGTGTTATAATGTTGGATCTAGCCATAAAACCCCTCAAAACCGAGATATATCTCGTGTTAAATGATTTTAGCTTCAAATATATTTCTAAATACAATGTGTTTCAAGAAAAATGGCTAAGTGGTTTAGTAACAATTTTCTTTGGGTTAAAAACACAAATTTTGGGCCTAAAATGTGAAAAATACAAAATTAAGGGTCCAAATGGGCATATCACGAATTCTGATGGATGAAGTGTGCCAAAACAGTTTCCATAAACCAATTTCTGGAAATATACTCATTTAGGGGATTAAAAACATAAATTTCAAGCTTAATGGGCTAAAAATGACATTTTCGGCCCAATGAGGCCCATTATGCGAATTTTTCTGTTTTGGAGGGCCAAAACTGTGATTTTCTGTAAAACAGTGGACCATAAGTGATCCAAGTCCTTTTCAAAGGTTTAAAATGCTTTCTAAATTTAAAAAGGACCAAAGTTGCAAAAATTTTCCAATTTGGGCCAAAATTGTCAAAGTTGCGAAAAGAAGGGATTAAAACCGAGAAAACTGCATTTTCAGGGACTTAAACTGTTTTCTATGAAAAATATGCTGAAAAATATTAATTTCAATAATTTTTGGTGTTAAAATGTCAAGAAAATTAATTTAAGGACCAAACCGGGAAATATTCAATAAAAGGGTTGAAAATGTAAATTTTACAAATAATGAGGGGCTGAAACAGAAATATTTCAAGGCTAATTCAATATACACAATTTGATCAAATAATGGCACCGCGACTATCGACGAAATACAATACATTACAATACCAAAAGTCGTTGTTAAACGAATTGGCTCGGTCTCGAGCCAATAGAAATCTACAACTACTAACACTACGACACTACAATTCATACAAGTAACGTTTGGTAATACATTATACATGCGACTGTGCACAGACGTCTACGCAACATCTTTGGGCCCGAAAAGTGTAAAATCTTGTTCGTTGAGCCTAGCTAGCCCAATGACCTGATCTTAAGGCCCGAAGACATTTTTTTTACGGAGTGTTGGGTTTTACCGATCCGACACAACGTAAATGGACTTTCAATGGCTTGTATACTACTGGTCCCCAAGGATCCTTTGGTATAGCTAGTAAAGTCTACATTTTATGCGAGGCGGGTCGGGGACCCCTCGTACATTTTTATCCCCAACCGGTTAATGGAGTCACCGGGGTCTTCGTGACCTCTTTCTCTTCGGATGTGGGACTACACCTAGTCAGGGCGATTGGATAACGTGATTAGTACGGACGACGCCTTCGGGATCGTTAGTATAGCTATAAACTGGGCGTTTGTGTAATGCGGGTTTGTAGTAAATAATCATGCTCAAAAACAATCCAACGTCGCCTGGGACTGACACTATACGCTATGCAATGGTTTCAATGTAACTTCATGTAATTCAAGGAACTAGGAGAACATCGGGTTTTCCTAGGGTTTTCAATACATACAGATTTGAAATGCATACAACTTCAATGAACATTTTTTTTTACAAGTATAGAAAGAAACAAGCATACCTATGGATCTTCACAAACGTTTTCTAAAGCTTTTTCTTTTTAGAAAATATCGGATTTTCTGGTGGTTTTTAAACAGTACAAACATTGGAATTCAAACACTACTTATGAACTCACCAACATTTCATATGTTGACGTTTTTCAAAATACTTGTATTCTCAGGGAACCAGTGAACCAAAGGAAATCATATTCAGTGACGGCTTGCAGTTTATTTATGTACGAACCGAACAATTTAATTTTTGGGAATGTAATGTTTAAACAATGTATGACATGTAAACGCTACTGGTTGTACTATATTAATGAATGGTGACGAATGTTGTTATGTTTCATATATATTCAATGTTATGGTATTCAATTGAGTCACGACAGCCCCCGGACGTTTCCGCCGTCTGGTTCGGGGGTGTGACAGGTTGGTATCAGAGCTTTGTTTATAGTGAACTAGCATGTCGAGCCACACATTGATATGCAACTATAAACCAAAAAGAGGGACTAACATAACTCTGAACAAAACAAGTAAATAAAACACGCTTGCTTGCATTAGGGATAAGAACCTAACGCCGAATCAAACACAATAATGCTGGTATCTCGGTTAATTCGGGACTGTTCTTAGTGATACCAAGGAGTGAATGTAGCCTGATCAACTACATTCTCTCCAAGGTAAAACTAACACACGTCTTGATGAGATCGGGATAGCCAGGGAACCTAAAACTATACCCTTTATCACCCAAAAAGAGAATGTTTGCTTAGTCTGTACAATAGTCATAGCATCCTAGGATAATGTTAGCATATTTACGTACTCGCGCAGACAGCATGGCTGGTTTTCATCACCCTGGAGACCCCTACTTCCCTAACCAGGGGAACAACGGGTGGCTAGAGGAGGAGGAGCCTGAGGAAGAGCCTGAAGAGGAACCTGAGGAGGACCCCGAAGAAGAATCTGACGGGGAACCAGAGGCAGAAGTCGAGGGCGAGCCTGCCGAACCCGAAGAAGACGAAGAACCTTTCGGAGAGGAGCTCGATGACAGCGAAGGGGGTGATTCGGACGCAGAGTCCGAGGTCATCGACCCCCCTTACCCGATCAGGGTGCCTGCTTACCGTGTGGGCCCCACTGGACCTACCCCTCCTTGGGGCATTGATCTTTGGAGATGGAGCAGACATCAGGGACAGCGACCCCCGTTTGGCATGTCACGTGAGTTCTTTGACTTGAGGGACGGAGGACCGGCCGACCGAGCCCTACCGGTTATGGTGAGACGATTACGGGACACCGGCGACCTTGCTCAGGGCACCGCTGATCAAGTACGCCAGTTGTGGACTAGGGTCGAGCGTGCGGAACAGGAGACGCGTGACGTCCTCCGGGAGTTTCACATGAGGCAGGTGAGGTGGGAGTCTCGACTTCAGTACGCAGAACGCCTAGTGGCTCGTCTTCAGGGAGCATCCACATCCTCGGCACCACCTCCTGACGCAGCTCATCGCGGTTAGGGATAGACTCATCGTAGTAGATCATTAGGAACTATGTTATGTACTCCGGCTCTATGTTTAAGTGACTACACTACTCATGGAGCCGTTATGCTGTCGGATTAGTGTTACTTATGTATGCTCTTACGAGCAAATTTTCTTGTACTAAACACGGATAATATTAATAAACTTTTGTGTGTTTTGCTATGATATTCTCAGTTGTTATGTGTTGAGACGTTATGATTGTATGCTCGATGGTAGTAATGTTTAGGTTCGTATCATACACCTAGTTAGTAGGGTCGCAACCTCACAGAAACCACGTACACTCAATATCTTTCCGTTTCATGACAGAAAGATGCCTCGCCCAGCTACTTGCAGAAATCCCGAACCAACCCCGCCCGAAGTTGACTCCACTGCTTTCCAGGCAGCCGTGTCTGCTGCGGTCACAACAGCTATGGCACAACTTCACCGAGGGAACAACGGAGGAGGTAACGGGCAAGGATCCGGAAGTTCGAACAACGGGACGAACCAAGGACCCACTAAAACGTGCACCTACAAGGACTTTGCGAACGCTAAACCCCGAACTTTCAACGGCACTGGAGGAGTGATCGCCCTAAAGCGATGGATCGAGAAGGTAGAGTCGGTATTCGAGATATGCGAGTGCCCCGAGCAGATGAAGGTGAAGTTCGCGGCCTGCACTTTTGTGGACCAAGCACTCACTTGGTGGAATGGACACGTAGAAGCTATGACGCTCCCTGTCGCCAACTCTATTCCATGGGCAGAAATGAAAGAGATGTTCAAGGCTGAGTACTGCCCCCGAGGCGAAATACAGAAGATGGAACAGGAACTATGGAATCTCACGGTGCAGAATGGGAACATCGATGCTTACATATCGAGATTCAGCGAACTATCTCTGTTGTGCCCGGGTATGATTACATCAGAAGGAAAGAAGATTGAACGATTCATCTGGGGACTGACATCCCCCATTCAAGGGAATGTGATAGCTGCGAACCCTGAAACGTTTGACAGCGCAAAGAGATTGGCAAAGAGGCTATATGATCATAACCATAAAAAGGGCGAGAAGCCAGTAGAGACTGAGAAGAAAAAGGAGGGTGATGGTAAGAAAGGATGGAACAACAAGAGAAAGGGGCGTCAGGGCCCCGAGGCCTCTAAAAAGCAGCAGACAGTGGCAGTTAACGCTGTCACTGCACCGGTTCCAGCCACACCACATGCTCCAGCCTCAGCTGCTTCAAATGCTTCAAGACCCTATTCCGGTAATCTTCCCAAATGCAACAAGTGCGGTTTCCATCACCAAGGAGAATGTAGGGAGTTCCAATGCACCAGTTGCAACCGAAGGGGACACACTGCAAGGTTCTGCAGGACTTATCCTTCTCAGAACCAGAGTCAGGGAAACAACCAGAACAACAACAACCCCCGCAATAACAACAACACCAATGCCGGTAGCAACAATACAGGGCTTAGCCACACCTGTTTCAGGTGCGGAAGGACGGGACACTTCCGTCGGGATTGCCCTAACAACAACAACTCAGGAAACAGAGGAGCAGGAAGAATGCTGACTATGGGTCAGAGTGATGCAGTTCAGGACCCCGCAGTTGTGACCGGTACGTTTCTCCTAAACCACACTTATGCATGCATCTTATTTGATACCGGAGCGGAGCGAAGTTTCGTAAGCGAGAAGTTTAAACATTTATTAAAACAACAACCCTGGAAGCTAAATGAAACCTATACGGTGGAAATGGCCAATGGGAAAACCGAATCCACTAGGGAGATCTACATCGGATGTACCCTAACCCTCAACCAACACGTCTTACGAATAGATCTGATGCCAGTATCAATTAGGAGTTTCGACGTGATTATCGGCATGGATTGGTTAAGCCCCCACCATGCTGAGATTATGTGCCATGAGAAGGCCATTCGCCTTCGTCTCCCAAATCACGAAACCCTAGTAATTTACGGAGACACACCCAGTACGAATCTTCGTCTCATCTCGTGCATCAAAGCACAAAAACACTTGCGAAAGAACAATTTGGCATTCTTGGCTCACATAGTGGACAAGACCAAAGAAGAAACTAACATCCAAGACATTCCAGTAGCATGTGAATTTCCGGACGTGTTTCCCGAAGATCTTCCAGGAGTACCCCCAGAGAGACAGGTTGAGTTCCGAATCGACCTCGTTCCAGGAGCAACTCCTCTTGCTAAATCACCATATCGATTGGCTCCTGCTGAAATGCAGGAATTGTCCAGCCAACTCAGTGAGCTTCTGGACAAGGGATTTATCCGACCTAGCTACTCGCCATGGGGAGCTCCGGTGCTCTTTGTCAAAAAGAAGGACGGATCTTTCAGAATGTGAATCGATTACAGAGAGTTAAATAAACTCACTGTTAAAAACCGCTACCCACTCCCACGAATCGATGATCTATTCGACCAGCTCCAAGGAGCTAGTTATTTTTCTAAAATAGATTTACGGTCCGGATACCATCAACTCAAAGTCCGAGAAGAAGATATTCCTAAAACCGCTTTCCGAACCCGCTACGGACATTATGAATTCGTCGTAATGCCCTTCGGTCTAACAAATGCACCCGCCGCATTTATGGACCTAATGAATCGAATCTGTCGACCGTTCTTGGACAATTTCGTCATTGTGTTTATCGACGACATCCTCGTCTATTCTCGAAACAAAGAGGAGCATGGCCAACATCTCCGACAAATCTTAGAGACTCTGCGAACGGAAAAGCTGTATGCCAAACTCTCCAAGTGCGAGTTCTGGCTCCGGAGTGTGAATTTCCTAGGCCACGTAGTAAGCCAAGACGGAATTCATGTGGATCCTTCTAAGGTCAAAGCTGTGGAAGGATGGGCAACTCCGACTACGCCCACCGAAATTCGTCAGTTCTTAGGCCTAGCAGGTTACTATAGGAGATTCATCCAAAACTTCTCTAAGATCGCCAAGCCGCTTACCTTGCTCACGCAAAAGGGTGTGCCATTGAAGTGGACAGACCGACAAGAGATTGCATTTCGAACCTTGAAGCAAGCTCTCTGTAGCGCTCCTGTGCTATCTCTACCCGAAGGAACGGAAGATTTTGTAGTCTACTGTGACGCGTCAAATCAAGGCTTAGGTTGCGTTCTCATGCAACGTGGAAGAGTGATAGCATATGCGTCCCGCCAACTAAAGACGCACGAAGTAAATTACACGACCCATGACCTAGAACTGGGAGCCGTGGTCTTCGCCCTAAAAATTTGGAGGCACTACATGTACGGTACAAAGTGCACCATCTTCACGGACCACAAGAGCCTCCAGCACATCTTGAATCAGAAGGAGCTGAACATGAGACAACGAAGATGGTTGGAATTGCTGAACGACTACGAATGCGAGATCAAGTACCATCCAGGCAAGGCCAACGTGGTAGCTGATGCATTAAGTCGGAAGGAGTACTCTAATCGCCGTACGAAAACGCACTCGATAACCATTCAGTCTCATCTGGCCACTCAAATTGCATCAGTTCAGGCAGAGGCTATGAAAGCGGAAAATAGAACTAGCGAGGCATTACGCGGGATGGAGAAGAACCTAGAAGTCAAGGAGAATGGGGTATACTATTTCATGAACCGTATTTGGGTCCCAAAACTCGGAGGATTTAGAGAGACCGTTATGAAGGAAGCCCACAAGACACGATACTCCATTTACCCTGGTTCGGACAAGATGTATTTGGACATTAAACAACACTATTGGTGGCCTAACATGAAGGCAGAAATCGCGACCTATGTTAGTAAGTGCCTTACGTGCGCCAAAGTAAAAGTGGAGTACCAGAAACCTTCCGGATTGTTACAGCAACCGGCAATCCCTGAGTGGAAATGGGAGGGGATTTCTATGGACTTCGTGACCAAGCTGCCCAAGACGTCGGACGGATTGGACACCATATGGGTAATAATCGACCGACTGACGAAATCTGCCCATTTCCTGCCAATCAAAGAATCCTACAAGATGGAGAGACTGACGCGTTTGTACCTACGAGAAATCGTAAGACTCCATGGAGTGCCAAAATCTATCATCTCGGATAGGGACAGTAGATTCACATCGCGCTTTTGGCAATCACTCCACAAGGCAATGGGAACTCATCTCGATATGAGCACCGCGTATCACCCACAAACGGACAGTCAAAGTGAACGAACCATTCAGACGCTTGAAGACATGCTTCGTGCTTGTGTAATAGACTTTGGAAAGTCTTGGGATACCCACCTGCCATTGATCGAATTCTCATATAACAATAGTTATCATTCGAGCATCAAGGTGGCCCCTTTCGAAGCACTGTACGGGCGTAAATGTAGATCACCGTTATGTTGGGCTGAAGTAGGTGACACCCAGCTAGCAAGAACGCATACGTCGGACAGGGCACTAACAGGACCGGAGATTATTCGCGAAACCACAGAAAAGATCGTTCAGATCAGAGCTCGATTGCAAGCGTCGCGTGACAGACAAAAGAGCTACGCCGATAAACGGCGAAAACCCTTAGAATTCCAGGTCGGTGATCGAGTACTGTTGAAAGTCTCACCCTGGAAAGGGGTTATACGTTTCGGAAAACGGGGAAAGCTGAACCCGCGATACATTGGACCTTTCGAAATCGTCGCCCGAATAGGCCCAGTGGCATACAGACTACAACTACCCGCGGAGCTAAACGGTGTACACCCCGTGTTTCATGTCTCTAATCTGAAAAAGTGCCTATCAGATGAAACCCTTGTCATTCCTCTTGACGAAATCGAAATCAATGAGAATCTCCTGTTCGTCGAAGAACCAATCGAAATCATGGACAGGGAGGTGAAGCGTACTTAGCAGAGTCGCATCCCGATCGTGAAGGTACGGTGGAACGCAAAGCGTGGGCCAGAATTCACGTGGGAACGCAAAGATCAAATGAAGCAGAAGTACCCTCACCTATTCTAGCATTCTCAAATCTAGCTTTCAAACAGAATTTCGGGACGAAATTCCCTCTAACGGGGGGATGATGTCACAACTGGAAATTTTGTGTCATTTAATCTATACATTCAAGCTAATGTGAATCAAAAACTTCAATCGAATACATCATACAAGTACTACAAATAGTCACCAATCAAGTGGGAACACTAGAAGCCCTCATTTAGGTACATTTTGGACTAGAACTTCCTTATTGGGCCTAATGGACCCATAAGCTTCCAATTTGACTATCAAGGGCTTAGAACCCTAATTGGATCCAAATTGGACCCACATTTATTTAATTCAACATTTTAGGTCATGTTGGACCTAGAATGAAATGAACTAAAAGCCTTGATACATAAATAACCTAAACTAGTCCAATAAAAATATAAAAATCCTACCACATTCCTTTAGACTTAAAACATACTCAAGATTAACTCTAATAGTGGGCTTAGGGGCAAAGGCCCAATTTTTTTTTCTTTCCCTCCCAAAAATCTCGGCCCAAGGCCCAAATTCAAGAAGATAAGGAAGAGTTGACTTGTTGTGCCACATCATTATTGTCCATAGGATTTCCATGCAAGATATCCCATTCTTCCATGCAAGTATCACTTCAAAGATCACCTCACTTCTTCCTCTCTCTCACTCTCGGCCACTAGCACACACACACACACCACAAAAATCTCTCAAACTCTCTCAAGAACACTCAAGAACTCTCCTTCCTCCCCTCTCCAAAAATCTCGAAAATTAGGAGCTTTCAAGAGGATCTTGCAAGTTAATCATCATCTAAGGTAAGATTATACTTGGATCTATGGTTTAGATTCTTTTGTTATCAAAATCCTTTCCTAATCTATGCAAAAAACGTGATCTTGCACCCTAGAACCATCTCAAACTCGAGATCTACCAAGGGAAGGTGCTAAGGCTAAAAATCATCAAGTTTTCCTCCATCTTTTCTTCCAAAAACCGAAACCACACCCAAGTTGAGCTTCATACCCCCTATTTTCTGTTTTTGTGACTTTTATGGGGGGGGGAATACAAGTGGAAGTGTAGATCTATATGTGTTTTGTATGCCTTGTATGATTTCCATGCTTATATGTATGCATTTGTGTGTTATAATGTTGGATCTAGCCATAAAACCCCTCAAAACCGAGATATATCTCGTGTTAAATGATTTTAGCTTCAAATATATTTCTAAATACAATGTGTTTCAAGAAAAATGGCTAAGTGGTTTAGTAACAATTTTCTTTGGGTTAAAAACACAAATTTTGGGCCTAAAATGTGAAAAATACAAAATTAAGGGTCCAAATGGGCATATCACGAATTCTGATGGATGAAGTGTGCCAAAACAGTTTCCATAAACCAATTTCTGGAAATATACTCATTTAGGGGATTAAAAACATAAATTTCAAGCTTAATGGGCTAAAAATGACATTTTCGGCCCAATGAGGCCCATTATGCGAATTTTTCTGTTTTGGAGGGCCAAAACTGTGATTTTCTGTAAAACAGTGGACCATAAGTGATCCAAGTCCTTTTCAAAGGTTTAAAATGCTTTCTAAATTTAAAAAGGACCAAAGTTGCAAAAATTTTCCAATTTGGGCCAAAATTGTCAAAGTTGCGAAAAGAAGGGATTAAAACCGAGAAAACTGCATTTTCAGGGACTTAAACTGTTTTCTATGAAAAATATGCTGAAAAATATTAATTTCAATAATTTTTGGTGTTAAAATGTCAAGAAAATTAATTTAAGGACCAAACCGGGAAATATTCAATAAAAGGGTTGAAAATGTAAATTTTACAAATAATGAGGGGCTGAAACAGAAATATTTCAAGGCTAATTCAATATACACAATTTGATCAAATAATGGCACCGCGACTATCGACGAAATACAATACATTACAATACCAAAAGTCGTTGTTAAACGAATTGGCTCGGTCTCGAGCCAATAGAAATCTACAACTACTAACACTACGACACTACGATTCATACAAGTAACGTTTGGTAATACATTATACATGCGACTGTGCACAGACGTCTACGCAACATCTTTGGGCCCGAAAAGTGTAAAATCTTGTTCGTTGAGCCTAGCTAGCCCAATGACCTGATCTTAAGGCCCGAAGACATTTTTTTTACGGAGTGTTGGGTTTTACCGATCCGACACAACGTAAATGGACTTTCAATGGCTTGTATACTACTGGTCCCCAAGGGTCCTTTGGTATAGCTAGTAAAGTCTACATTTTATGCGAGGCGGGTCGGGGACCCCTCGTACATTTTTATCCCCAACCGGTTAATGGAGTCACCGGGGTCTTCGTGACCTCTTTCTCTTCGGATGTGGGACTACACCTAGTCAGGACGATTGGATAACGTGATTAGTACGGACGACGCCTTCGGGATCGTTAGTATAGCTATAAACTGGGCGTTTGTGTAATGCAGGTTTGTAGTAAATAATCATGCTCAAAAACAATCCAACGTCGCCTGGGACTGACACTATACGCTATGCAATGGTTTCAATGTAACTTCATGTAATTCAAGGAACTAGGAGAACATCGGGTTTTCCTAGGGTTTTCAATACATACAGATTTGAAATGCATACAACTTCAATGAACATTTTTTTTTACAAGTATAGAAACAAACAAGCATACCTATGGATCTTCACAAACGTTTTCTAAAGCTTTTTCTTTTCAGAAAATATCGGATTTTCTGGTGGTTTTTAAACAGTACAAACATTGGAATTCAAACACTACTTATGAACTCACCAACATTTCATATGTTGACGTTTTTCAAAATACTTGTATTCTCAGGGAACCAGTGAACCAAAGGAAATCATATTCAGTGACGGCTTGCAGTTTATTTATGTACGAACTGAACAATTTAATTTTTGGGAATGTAATGTTTAAACAATGTATGACATGTAAACGCTACTGGTTGTACTATATTAATGAATGGTGACGAATGTTGTTATGTTTCATATATTTTCAATGTTATGGTATTCAATTGAGTCACGACAGCCCCCAGACGTTTCTGCCGTCTGGTTCGGGGTTGTGACATGTTCGACCTGACTCGGCGAGTCACTACTTGGACTCGGCGAGTCAGCCCTACTTGGCGAGTTCCAGAGTGTGACTCGGCCAGTCGGAGCATCAGACAGAGGAAATTTCGGATTTTGTTGTTGTTTTTCTTAAGGATAATTACCATATTTGTATTAAACCTATAAAATATGAATTTTATTGTTTCTTAAAGAATATCCTTGCCAAAACACAAGATAATTACCAATTGATTAGATAATAACTTCCTTATATGATAAAGATTGGATTATTTGTATTAATTGGGTAACTTATTTTGCAAGAAATTGAAATTAGGTCAAATATAGATAATGATGAAATTAATTGTTTAATTTATATTTGATCCTTGTGTTATGAAAAGTTTCAATTTTCCCCTTTAGGTTTCATAGTTTAAATTTGTACTCAAAGGTTTAGTTTTGAAATTTAAATAGTTGAAACCCTAATGTTTTGAAAAGGTTTCAAAACTTGCCCTCAAGTTTTGGAATTTAAATTTTGATTAAAAGTTTAATGTATATTTAAATTCTAAACCTTAATGTTTTGAAATGTTTCAAAACTTGCCCTCAAGTTTTGGAATTTAAAATTTGATATCAAAGTACGACAACTATGGTCTTCCCAAATCCCGTGGAACAAGCTTTCCACATGAAGATGATATTCCACGATTCGATCGAGGAACAAGAAATCATGCTTCACTTCCTCCACCTCCTCCAATTATTCTCCCTAAACCACAAGTTCGAAGGCTTGAAAAGTTCAAGCTCACTCAAACCCTTTTGGCAAGTAAACATGAAGAGGGAAAGTCGGTGTGTGCACACGTCCTAGGGATGAAGTCACACATTGATAGGTTAAGAATGTTGGGATCCGTTGTCTGTGAGGAGATGGCTGTTGATTGGGTTCTTCAGTCACTTCCTAACTCGTATAGTGAGTTCGTAAGAGAGTACTATATGATGAACTGCGACGTGACCCTTATAGATCTCACCTATATGCTTATTGCTGCTGAATCAGCAATGGTTTGGCGCAATAGAAAAGCAAAGTTGATTGGTGAATCTGCCTTCAAGACCTCTATGGATATAGACAATGGCAACGAAAGACGTTCTATGATCGAAAAGTTTGATCATAAGAAAAGGGCAATGTCTGAAGTAGTTCCATGTCCTGTTCCAAAAGAGTCAATTTGCTTTTATTGCCAAGAGAAGGGGCATTGGAGACGAAGCTGCCCTATTTACCTAAGAGATCTAAGAGATGGGAGAGTCAAAACGTATGGCTCTGCTTTAGGTAAAATCCATTGACTAACTCTTTTAAGCTCCTATTCTAGATTCTTAATACATAATGTGATAAGATTACAATTGATGTTTTGTAGGATCGCAGAAAAGAAAGGAAGCTTAAGGGAAGAAGTGAGCAGAATCTAACCGTGAAGAAATGGATTTCGATCGCATTACTTGAAGATTAGATTTTTGAGCTACTACTTAGAGTTAGAATTAGATTGCTAAGAAAGATGTATTAGCATAGTCTTTCAAAGAATTGCATTGTAAGGACAAATTTTTTCCGCAATAAAATAAATTTTGATTTTATATTATTTATTTATCCTTGCAATCGCGTGTATGAAAAATTGATGTTTGAATGTTTCTACTATTAGCAATAATGGATGTGATTCTTAATTATGGAAATGTCGAAAATTTACCAAATAAGGAGAGTTTCTCATCGCCCAAGTTTCAATTGGACAGAAACTTGGAATCACGCAACTTGGTTGCATGATGAATGAGAAATTTCATATTCGGAAATTAGACTAATTCGTTGACAAAGTGTCAAGTGAAGGGCTAGGAGATCGAGTACACAAAGTTGTGTGTTGATCAAAGTCCACCATAAGAGTAACAAAGATATTCGTCATGATTTACAAAAGGTTTGGTAAATATGATTATACTTATAAGATTAAGTGTAATTCTGAATTGATTGAAAAGGTTTAAATCAACAGTAGAACGAATAAGAAGAATAAAGTAGGCAGAAAGATAAAAGTTTCTCCATTCTAAAAAGAAAGGAGAGTACCTTTTACGCTTTATGATATGTCTTAATGATTAAGAACCATATCTCAATTGATCCTCTAAGTGAGTCTTAGTATAATTGTATGTCTAAGAAGAGGAATCAAGAATTGAAGAAATGGATAAATCAAGAAGTCAATCATACTTCGTTCCAAAACAAGTTTTAGAGTTAAGATTGAGTGATAAGTATTAAGAAGGTTTATAACATTCATCAAATGAGGAAAGTTGTGATGTCTTGGATAGGACAAAGACCAACTAGGACCTGTTTATGAAGTGTTTTGATAAACAACTTCACTAACTCTTGAATATATGTTTGTCAAGAAATGTTTATTGACAAGAGAATCTTATATGTCGAGGAGTCAGTGGGAGTCTTAAGGGTCTTGAAAGGTTTCAAGAACAAATCAAAATAGACCTCATTGATCATCACTAGCACACGAGTTGAGGTTTACAACCTATCGTGTTGACACTACATTGTTTATGTGCCATTCCAACTGAGTTAATTATGCATGTGAGCCCTATGAGTTCTCATTTGAATGCATAAAAGGCAAGGACCTTGATCAATGAAAGGTACATTGATAGGAAAGGGTGAGCTGCTTAACTACTTGGAAGACATGGTGGGCAGCTGTACTACCATAAGGCAAGAAATAAAGATTAAGAAAGTTCGGTCCATATGAGTTTGAATTTGTCGTAAACTTTGGTTTTGACAAACTCACATGGATAGGAACAAATACACCATTAAAATCTAAGTGTCATAAGATTCCCTCCTTCATGAAAGTGACTGTGAGGAATTGCTTTCACTAAGAAAGATTTTAAGAAGATAGTGATTGTGAAATTGAATTCTCGAATTCGATTATGGTTACGGTATCCCTTACCATGATTCGAATTGTGAGATTTGGTAATTAGTCTGAATTGTTTAGACACACATATGAGCTATCTAAAGGAAAGGTGTATAAGCTTAGATAAAGGATTATCAAAGCATTAGGTATTAGAAACATGAACTTAAGAAATTCAACAAGTATTGTTTTTCTGGAAGTTAAGCTGGTTTCTGAATACATGTCAAAGTTAGTGGGAGCATAAGTGTTATGTTTTATAATAATAATCATGATAGTGGGAGCATAAATGTTATGATTATTATGGAAGGTATTGCAAGTTAGCAATATTAATTATAGGAAAACAATAGTTATACTTTGCAAAGTTGCAAGAGTTGAAAAGTTGTTTTGCTATAATTAAGGGAGAGAATATTATGCTTCATTTCAAATCTAAAGGCTTAGGTTGTGGAATGTTAAAAATTTAGTCAAGGAAACATAGTGTGTTCACAAATTTCAATTATGATTACGACATTCCTCTTCATAGTTCGAATTTTGAGAACATAGCACATAAAATATTATGACAAAAGATTGATAAAGTATCAAATCTTTATGTAAGACGTTATGCATCTTGTCCCATACGCTTCGGGTTTAGGATCGATTGCAAATGCTATAATATTTGACCATTCTAAAATTTTCCAAATGTCTAGCGCATTTAGAGGGAAAAGGACAAGAATCGGTTTTGACTATGATAATTAAACAACTATCAAAGGACAATCCAAAGTTCGCCTAGGATTGGTCGCTTGTGAGTAGTTGGAAGTATATAATATTGGATGGACCATATCGACATTATTATTAATAGATAATATTCTATTGAGAATGAGTTGTCATATGGTAAGTATGGAAAGTTTTCCATATTGGGAATTGAATGTTGAAAATCTATGTCTAGATTAGAAACTTTTATGCAAAAGGATGTTCAAAGGAATGTACTTTGAGTGAGAGACATAACATCTACAGAATTGTCTTGTAAGAATCTCCGATAGAGGACTTTGTAATATCATTGGCAATAGTCATTGTGACTTTTGTGCTATGACATTACGAAAGGATCATTGCATAAAATGTTAGAATCTAGCATATTCTAGACGTGGCAAGAATTTGATATTCTTTCACTTATGAAAAAGGATTTGGAGTTATGAAATGAGTATGATTGGAAATGTGTTCATTTGATCTATTTCACAAAGTAAGAACCATAGGTAAACATTGTGTGCATGATAAGAGCGGGACAAGTGTAATAATTCAAGTAAGAAGTTGATTACCCGAAACAACAAATAATGAGTAATCGATATGGTGATAAATAAAAGGTGTTTTATTCATGCTCAAAGGTTTGAGGCCATATGGGATTAGTATTATTCTTGTGTTTCACTTTGCATGTTTTGACTTCCTAAATAATTTAATTGGTTTAGAACAGTCAAATTATCGAACGGGCCATATTCGTTCATATGTTGGAAGTAGGTATGAATAAAGACTGTCATGAATTGGTGTGTGGATTATCTAAAGAGTATTAGACATAACCAAATGTTTGCTGCAACGTTCATGAGTGCTTATGAATATGATTTGAGCATTGGATTAAACCCACGCTCACTTGGATCACTCCATGAATTGTATCACAAGTGATTGGTGAGACGATAATATCTTATATTCTTGAAACCGGGATGTGTGAGTTGTATCTTGCAAATCGGTTGCACATTGATAATATGTAAACGCACCAGTAACTTGGTGTCATAAAACATATTGTTGTGTGTGATTCGGTGAGTGAGTGCTAGTCATTTTAGAGACGATAAGCATCAAAAATGACTTTTTGATGGAAGATTATTTATAAGGATTAATCTTAACTAAGTTTTAGTACATTTCACAAGGTTTCCGTGCATATAAAGAATGCCAAAATCCGAGTTATAACAAAGAAGTTATGACGTGTCGAAGTTTCACAACAGAACCGACACGACCTAGCGCGACCCAGCGCGACGTAAATAGTGAATTTAAGGTAGATAGATATCTATCATTAGTGATCTAAACGAGAGTCGAAGATTTCTTCGATAGTAGTCGAACGATAAAAAGACAGACGAAAACGGAGTTCAGATGAAGGTGTTATGAGTTTATAACGGAGTTTTCCTGTCCCGGCCTACTAAAGATAATATATAAGTAATATACTTATAATATATTAAAAATAAAGTCAAAATTAGCCAATGGAGTCTAAACGAGAGTTGTAGAGCATAATCTCGCCTTCGCGTCGATATAAAGAACGTCGAAAACGGAGTTCGTATGCGAAAGTTATGAATTTCTGAAGTTCGGGGCGCGAAACCCCAAAACTGTCAGAGACCACGACGTGGCAAGCAGTGCCACGATGTGGCAAGACTCCTGACACCTCCGGGAGGCCTCCAGATGCAACTTGGGATGACGCATGCAGTGACGACCAAGCCTACGACGTGGAAAAAGGTTGCCACAACGTGGCAAGGGCCAAATTTGCCCTATAAATAGATTTGAAGGGCCAGACGTTTAGGGTTGCTATTTTCTCTCTTCTCTCTCCCGTTTTACCTCGGTTTGTGTGCCAGAAATACCCCGAAGCCCCGGTATTGTTCTCGAGCCCCGAAGAAAGTCCCGAGATCCCGAAGATCCCGAGAAGTGCGGTTCCCCAGCCGAAGCTCTGTCCGCGAGAAGTCGATTTTTTGTGAAGATCTTTCAGATCTGCTGAGGATTACTACTTCTGCAAGTCGTAGTGTTGTCCGATCATCTTCTAATCAAGTGAGTGTGTGGTCACTTTCTTCTAACACATAAATATTAAGTATTTGCTATGAAATACGTGCTACGTGTATAATATTTTGTTGTTTATTTGAGATGATTGTGGAACGGGTGAATTATATAAGTTTTAATGAGTTAAACTATATACGTATTTTGTATCTAAAGATATGTTGGATAGAACATGAGTAGATGAGGTTGTTGGTAGGTGATAAAATATGGGTTGGACCATGAGATAAAAGAATAAAGAGATAAACTTGTTTTAGATCTGGATGTATGGATCGGATCAAAAGGTTAGTTTTAGATCCGAGAGTATGGATCGGATCAAGAGATTAGTTTTAGATCCGAGAGTATGGATCAAATCAAAAGGTTAGTTTTAGATCCGAGAGTATGGATCAAATCAAGAGGTTAGTTTTAGATCCAGGAGTACGGATTATTTATTTTGAATTACGTGTTCATTCGATAAGGTATCATGTGTATAGTCCCTTTCATAAACACGGGTATAATACAAGTATTGTTTGAATGTATTAAGTATATGTTTGGGAGAGTGCGTGGTTACTTTCTTCTAACACATAAATATGAAGTATTTGTTATAAAATACGTGCTATGTGTTTATATATTGTTGTTTATTTGATATGAGTATGGAATGAACGTTTTATATAGTTTTTAAATGAGTTAAACTGTATATGTATTTTATATCTACAAATATGTTGGGTAGAACATGGGTAGATGAGATAGTTGGTATGTGATAAAATGATGAGGTATGAAAGATGATTAAGAATGATATTGGCAGATGCACCAATTAGAGAATGTCATAATGCTAGCGGATGCGCTCAAGCATAGTATTGGTAGATGCACCAAAGAGAGAGTGACATAATACTAGTAGATGCACTTAAGTATAGTATTGGTAGATGAACCTAAAAGAGCATGCCATAATGCTAGCAGATGCGCTTGAGAATAATATAGGTAGATGCACCAAGTAGTGAATGTCGTGATCTTGGCAGATGCGCCAAATAGAGATTGTCATAACAATAGCAGATGCGCTTATAGGGTAATCCTGGCAGATGCGCTTATAGGATAATGTCGGCAGATGCGCCAAATAGAGATTGTCATAATAATAGCAGATGCGGTTATAGGATAATCTTGGCAGATGCGCTTATGAGATAATGTCGGCAGATGCGCCTAAAAGAGAATGTCAGAAACCTGGCAGTCGCGCCTCATAGTGTATGACGTAATCCTGGCAGAGGCGCTTAAAGGATAATGTTGGCAGATGCGCCTTGTGTAGAAATGGAAGTTTGTGTAAATTCCTTAGGTCAATCCTTAGGAATGAAGGAATGGCGAGTAGTTGAATTCCTAGGGTAAAATCCTAAGAAACATAATAGGGATGAGTAATTGAGTTGATTGTTTGATGGTTGAATATAATAATTGTATTATTGTGGGTTGAAAACCCTATATGCTCACCAGGCTCCCAAGCCTGACCCACTCAGTTTTCTTTGCATTACAGGTAATGGCACAAGAGTATAAGTTGGTGGACTTGACGAGAGATTTTGGATTATAGGCCAGTAGTTATGAATAAGTGTTGTAAGGTCTATTTATTATTGTTTATGCTTTTGGTCTGTATCGGAACATGACATCCCGAGGTTTTATTATTTAATGAAAATACATTCTCTTTAAGAAACGTTTTGATAAATGGTTATCATATTTTATTTTGGGAACAAATTCCGCAACCGTTTTCTTTAAACGATCACTCTGATTTATAAAACAAAGCATAAACAAATCGGTCTTTTCTGGCCGTGAAAATGGGGATGTCACAGTTGGTATCAGAGCATTAGTTTAAGCGAATTAGGAATTTGTAGGAAATTTCTAGACTTAAACTTAGAATGTTAAGTAATGATTCTGAGGAGTGTGTCTAAAATATGTTAGGTAGTACACCTAAATTGACACAAGCACTAGTTTATTTTAGGAATGATGCCTAAAAAGCTTTTACGTGCTAAATGTTTAGTGTGATAGCTATATTGATGCTATTATTTGTTCGGATTTAGGGTCTTTTGCCGACCGGATCTGGAAACCTTATGTGTGTAGGATTCTAAGCGTATGACTACGATATTAGAACTTGCATGTAAACGTTTCGGATTGATAAGGAGATTTATACGTTTATCGTAATTAAAGCTTTCTTATCTTAAAATTCTCGCCTGGTACACCGAATGTCTGCTTGGATGTATAAGAGGTCATGGTGAAGAATCGTAGAGAAATTGAGTAAATGGAGGAAATGAAGAAGGCTTATGATAGTGGATGACACCTATCAGAAGCTATCGTAAGAGTGGTATCTGGCCTTTAGAGTATGTCTTATGAAATAACAGTACGTTTAGAGGAGTACGGTACGTCTGAAGTACACCTTCGATTGGTAGGATGATGGAACAATTGATGAAATTCTTGAAGTTGTCTCATCGTCTGGTATTTCCATCACCAATCGAGTTGAAGTAGAATCGATGATTGAAGATATGCAATGAAGAATTCCTAGTAGAGTCTAGGGAAATTGTTTATGATTATTTGGACACATTCGTATGTGTTAAATTGTTTTGTGATTTTCTTGTATGGTGACTTGGTTGACTTCGGGACAATACTTGGGACGAGTATGAGTAGGTGTGAAAGGTAGTAGATGCATATACTAACGGAAGCATAGGACTCGCACTTGGATCAGGGAAAGTCACAAGGTTACCAAGAAGCTAGTAATTGATTCCGTTTTGTTCAAGTGTGTCATTACCCTTGTTTCGGTAGTGACTAGTAAGATGGTTGTTATTCCGACCCTAGTGGTCATGTTTAAATTGAGTCCGACTACGAGGAATTTGTTACGTGGTTCATGGAACCAAGTTAGATGTAACATCTGAATTAAGTCAGAAGGTTGAAGTTAATGCGATTGATAGTGTCGCTCTCGTTGTTAAAAGAAGTTTGCAGGTAGAAATGCTACATGCTGAAATGTGATTAAATCACATCAGAATATGAAGGAAGGTATATTCCATTCTGGAATTTAACTTTATTAAAGACCGAGTCTAAGCGTCGCATCGTGCGATGAGAGCTCAATAGAGCACGACCCATCGATTTGTTACAATAGATAAATGAAAGTATTTATCCTGAGAAGAAGAAGGAGTCCACAATAAGGACTTATTTTGTGACTTGGAAATTATGATTGAAAGTACAACATAGTACGATAAGAAGATGCAAGATTGGGCATCGTCTGCGGTCAAGAAAACCATAGAGTTAAATACTCTTTCGAGGAAAACATAGAAGTTACGGTTATTACTTAGGATGGAGAGATAGCGTATGGAGTCAGCATACGAATCCTGTTTCGTTGATGATTCCGGGGCGTAATCATCCTAAGGGGGAGATAATTGTAACGCCCGTAGATTAGGGCTAGTCATTTTAGAGACGATAAGCATCAAAAATGACTTTTTGATGGAAGATTATTTATGAGGATTAATCTTAACCAAGTTTTAGTATATGTCACAAGGTTTCCGTGCATATAAAGAACGCCGAAATCTGAGTTATAACGAAGAAGTTATGACCTGTCGAAGTTTCGCGACAGAACCGGCACGACCTAGCGCGACCCAGCGCGACGTAAATAGTGAATTTAAGGTAGATAGATATCTATCCTTAGTGATCTAAATGAGAGTCGAAGATTTCTTCGATAGTAGTCCAACGATAAAAAGACAGACGAAAACGGAGTTCAGGTGAAGGAGTTATGAGTTTATAACGGAGTTTTCCTGTCCCGGCCTACTAAAGATAATATATAAGTAATATACTTATAATATATTAAAAATAAAGTCAAAATTAGCCAATGGAGTCTAAACGAGAGTTGTAGAGCATAATCTCACCTTCGCGTCGATATAAAGAACGTCGAAAACGGAGTTCGTATGCGAAAGTTATGAATTTCTGAAGTTCAGGGCGCGAAACCCCAAAACTGTCAGAGACCACGACGTGGCAAGCAGTGCCACGATGTGGCAAGTCTCCTGACACCTCCGGGAGGCCCCCAGATGCAACTTGGGATGACGCATGCAGTGACGACCAAGCCCACGACGTGGAAAAAGGTTGCCACGACGTGGCAAGGGCCAAATTTGCCCTATAAATAGATTGTAAGGGCCAGACGTTTAGGGTTGCTATTTTCTCTCTTCTCTCTCCCGTTTTACCTCGGTTTGCGTGCCAGAAATACCCCGAAGCCCCGGTACTGTTCTCGAGCCCCGAAGCAAGTCCCGAGATCCCGAAGATCCCGAGAAGTGCGGTTCCCGAGCCGAAGCTCTATCCGCGAGAAGTCGATTTTTTGTGAAGATCTTTCAGATCTGCTGAGGATTACTACTTCTGCAAGTCGTAGTGTTGTCCGATCATCTTCTAATCAAGTGAGTGTGTGGTCACTTTCTTCTAACACATAAATATTAAGTATTTGCTATGAAATACGTGCTACGTGTATAATATTTTGTTGTTTATTTGAGATGATTGTGGAACGGGTGAATTATATAAGTTTTAATGAGTTAAACTATATACATATTTTGTATCTAAAGATATGTTGGATAGAACATGAGTAGATGAGGTTGTTGGTAGGTGATAAAATATGGGTTGGTGTGACAACCCGATATTTCAACTCTTTGTAATGACCAAAAAGGGTCAAGTATTGTAACCACTTTTGAGTAATAAAATTTACTTTCATAATAATGTGCAAAAAGTTCTATTTAATTTCCTTCTATGTTTAAATGTCTTTGAACCATGATCGTACGTGAAAAGAACGCCCAAATCCGACTTCATATAGCGAAGTTATGATTTTTCCAAGTTCGGCTTAGCAACAGACAGCTAAAAACTCGAATCGGAAATCGAGCGACTTTTGGGCGGAATGACCTAAACGAGAATCGAAGGTCTCGACAATGGTATTCCAGCGGTAAAAAGTCTGGCAAAAACCGACATCAGATAAAGAAGTTATGAATTTTCAAAGAAATTCCTTAAACACGATGAGTTTAAAATAAATAATAAAAAAAATAATTTCGGAATTTGCCGTCGGAGTCTAAACGAAAGTTGTAGAGCGTAGTCTCACCTACGCGTGGATATAAAGACCATCAAAAACGGAGTTCGTATGAAGAAGATATGAATTTTTGAAGTTTATTAAATAAATTATATATTTATTTAATTCAAAATTCGGACCTTATCCGAAGAGGAGTCAGCGTCCTCATCCGGGTACGCGCTGCGTACCCCTGTACGCCCTGCGTACCCGAGAGACTTGGCCTCTGATCGTCCACGTCGCCCTATCCGAGGCATCCGACCCGTCCGACCCGTCCAAAGTATCCGACCCGTCCGACCCGCTATCCCGTCCGACCCGCCGTCCCATCCGACCCGTCTCCCCAGCAACCCGTCCCATCCGACCCGCTTACCCAGCAACCCGTCCCATCCGAAGCCGAGGCAGTCGAGGCTTCGGTCATGCATGACGTACGCGTACGCGCTGCGTACGAGCGTACGCCCCGCGTACCGAGGCGGTTCAGCCTTCCTATAAATAGGATGCGAGGGCTTCCGAGAAAAGGGCTCATTTCTCTCCTCTCTCTCTTAATCTTGCCTCGTTTTCCGTGCCCTTTCAAACCCGAAGCTCTGGTCTTTTTGCTCAAGTCCCGAGGGTCGATTTTACTCCCAAGATTCCCGAGAATCCCGACGAAAATCCGTTTCCCGAGACGAAACTCTGCCCGGTTTTCCATCTCGCTATCTTCAAACTTTCAAGTGAGTTCATACCCCTTAATCTACCTTTTAAATATTCTTTAAATTCTTTTATATGCTTTCAAGGGGGGGATTACAAGTAAAACACACGAGTATTATCGTGTGTTACATAAAGAAACTCTTTTATATGCTTTTATATATCCAAATCACATGCAATTTACAAACTTTATAAGGAACTTTCATATATATAACATATGTTAAAATAGCATTTTATCTTCTGAAATATAAATTTGTTGTAATGCATGTATAAACTAAACTTTTCTTAGATTATTCTTGTCTATCTTAGACTCTACACCAAAAATCTATGCTTTCATAAACAAGTGATTTCTTTTCTAGGTATTTCTAAACAAACAAGACACACTTTTAGAAAACTATAATAGGTATAGTTTTACGAACAAAATTTCTAACTCTTATGTACTAGAAACATGAATTTCAAGAAGTTTACTTTCGTATACAAGAACAAACGTAACATTTTAACAAGTAGATTTGTTTTTATACCACGGTTTTGTGAGACACTAACTTCATGTACGTTTGAGTACACATTTCAAGTCCTGTATTATATACCAGAATCCCTTGGAGGGGGAGCGTGGTGTTTGTATATAGATCTATACGGGCTTGACAACCCGCGCCCTGACTGTTAGCTGCAGTCCACCGTTTGGGGTGACAAACGTCATAACATTCCAACGCCTGAAGAACGTTGCGTATAGGCATTCCGAGTCAATAGTATGGTTATAAAACTCACAAGGGGTATTAAAAATGCATTGATTTACAAGGTTTTCAAACTCATTGGTTATTTTACACTTACATACATTTTGGAGACAAACACTGGTCTTGAGTGAAGGCTACTTTTATACTAGTAGAAAATATAGGATTTTCTAAACACAAACAAACAAAGATAAAACATTTCATTTCATCCAAACATTGTCATTTAAATACTTATGAAACTCACCAGCTTAAATGCTGATCTACTCTTTCAAAATTTACTTGTATGTCCCAGGAATTCAGTAAATTTCAGGTATTCATTTTGCTTTTGATGAAGGGATGCTGCGGCGCCAGTTTAATCTCGTATTTTTGACATCATATTGTAATTGAGTTTTGAACATGTAACTTTTGACAAATGTAAACTTTCAATTATATATATGATGGTTGTATTGCTTTCTTTACTATGTATTCATTTGTTACGTTACCACATGAAGTCGTCCGCCCCCGAACGTTTCCGCCGTTCAGGTTTGGGGGTGTGACAGTTGGACCATGAGATAAAAGAATAAAGAGATAAACTTGTTTTAGATCTGGATGTATGGATCAGATCAAAAGGTTAGTTTTAGATCCGAGAGTATGGATCGGATCAAGAGATTAGTTTTAGATCCGAGAGTATGGATCAAATCAAAAGGTTAGTTTTAGATCTGAGAGTATGGATCGGATCAAGAGATTAGTTTTAGATCCGAGAGTATGGATCAAATCAAGAGGTTAGTTTTAGATCCGAGAGTATGGATCAAATCAAGAGGTTAGTTTTAGATCCAGGAGTACGGATTATTTATTTTGAATTACGTGTTCATTCGATAAGGTATCATGTGTATAGTCCTTTTCATAAACACGGGTATAATACAAGTATTGTTTGAATGTATTAAGTATATGTTTGGGAGAGTGCGTGGTTACTTTCTTCTAACACATAAATATGAAGTATTTGTTATAAAATACGTGCTATGTGTTTATATATTGTTGTTTATTTGATATGAGTATGGAATGAACGTTTTATATAGTTTTTAAATGAGTTAAACTGTATATGTATTTTATATCTACAAATATGTTGGGTAGAACATGGGTAGATGAGATAGTTGGTATGTGATAAAATGATGAGGTATGAAAGATGATTAAGAATGATATTGGCAGATGCACCAATTAGAGAATGTCATAATGCTAGCGGATGCGCTCAAGCATAGTATTGGTAGATGCACCAAAGAGAGAGTGACATAATACTAGTAGATGCACTTAAGTATAGTATTGGTAGATGAACCTAAAAGAGCATGCCATAATGCTAGCAGATGCGCTTGAGAATAATATAGGTAGATGCACCAAGTAGTGAATGTCGTGATCTTGGCAGATGCGCCAAATAGAGATTGTCATAACAATAGCAGATGCGCTTATAGGGTAATCCTGGCAGATGCGCTTATAGGATAATGTCGGCAGATGCGCCAAATAGAGATTGTCATAATAATAGCAGATGCGCTTATAGGATAATCTTGGCAGATGCGCTTATGAGATAATGTCGGCAGATGCGCCTAAAAGAGAATGTCAGAAACCTGGCAGTCGCGCCTCATAGTGTATGACGTAATCCTGGCAGAGGCGCTTAAAGGATAATGTTGGCAGATGTGCCTTGTGTAGCAATGGAAGTTTGTGTAAATTCCTTAGGTCAATCCTTAGGAATGAAGGAATGGCGAGTAGTTGAATTCCTAGGGTAAAATCCTAAGAAACATAATAGGGATGAGTAATTGAGTTGATTGTTTGATGGTTGAATATAATAATTGTATTATTGTGGGTTGAAAACCCTATATGCTCACCAGGCTCCCAAGCCTGACCCACTCAGTTTTCTTTGCATTACAGGTAATGGCACAAGAGTATAAGTTGGTGGACTTGACGAGAGATTTTGGATTATAGGCCAGTAGTTATGAATAACTGTTGTAAGGTCTATTTATTATTGTTTATGCTTTTGGTCTGTATCAGAACATGACATCCCGAGGTTTTATTATTTAATGAAAATACATTCTCTTTGAGAAAAGTTTTGATAAATGGTTATCATATTTTATTTTGGGAACAAATTCCGCAACCGTTTTCTTTAAACGATCACTCTGATTTATAAAACAAAGCATAAACAAATCGGTCTTTTCTGGCCGTGAAAATGGGGATGTCACAGGTATGAATAAAGACTGTCATGAATTAGTGTGTGGATTGTCTAAAGAGTATTAGACATAACCAAATGTTTGCTGCAACGTTTATGAGTGCTTATGAATATGATTTGAGCATTGGATTAAACCCATGCTCACTTGGATCACTCCATGAATTGTATCACAAGTGATTGGTGAGACGATAATATCTTATATTCTTGAAACCGAGATGTGTGAGTTGTATCTTGCAAATCGGTTGCACATTGATAATATGTAAACGCACCAGTAACTTGGTGTCATAAAACATATTGTTGTGTGTGATTCGGTGAGTGAGTGCAAGCGAGCATTGAATCAAAGTTGATCCGTTCCTTTTATCTAACGTAGGATAAAAGCGATATCTTTGGGCCCCTCGATGATTTAGTGATGACAAACGTAAATGCTCAGCCGGGCTAGGGCTAATTTGATTTGTTCAATTAGTCAGTCATCATAAATCGGAAGTCGAGAAATGGTACAGAGAGAATGATTAGAAATCATGTCTTATACGATATCTAGAATGGAGGAATATATGATCCCTTATCTAAAGGACACGTGTATCTGATAGGATCAGAGTTGACAGCGGCTTTGGAAAGCTACGATTGCAGATCAGGATCTAAAATCATACGCAGAATTGTTATTAGACTTATCCAAGTGGGAGACTGTTGGATTAGTGTCTAAGTCCATAACTGTTTTGGTATGTACTTGACCCGATGGTGCATGGTCCTTTTGGGTTGCCTTCACCAAAGCAACTTGATAGGATGAATTATGGAGACAAAGGATTAAATATGATTTATTAATATATTATGGGAATAATATATTAAAGGAGAAATCATATTGTTTAATTAATATTAGTCAAGAATTAATAAGAATTAAGTTTGTGACTAAAAGAGATTAATTAAACTTAAGGGACTAGAATTGTAATTATAAGATAATTGCAATTGGACTATGGATTGCCTTATATTATAAGGTTGGACGAATTCTATGGGGAAACCCATTAGAAATCGTCCAAGGCCTTTAAGGAAAGGAGTCCATGGGTTGCTTAGGGCTTAAGCATCCAAATTAGGGTTTCCTTGTTAGATAACCCTAATAGCCTCACTATATATAGAACCCTTATGCTCCAAAAACGTGGTGAACTAATGATCTAGGGTTTCCACACGTTTTTGAGAGCCTCCTTCTCTTCTCTTCTTCATCCTCTTGCTCTTGGTGTTTGTGAACCATTAGAGGAGTGACATTTGTGACTCTAAGCTTTCTAAAGTCATTACAAGGAGGATTTGAGATTGTTATTGCTACATAACAATCAAGGTAAGATCTAAACCCTAATTATATGTTCTATTGATTATCATATGCTAGATCTAGGGTTTATAGTCTTGAATAAATTGCATGTATAATAGAGAAACCTAGATCCAAGCATTAGGATTTGTATGAGCACATAGGATGTTCTTATGATTAAATCCCATCAGTGGTATCCGAGCCTAGATTGGTTTCTATTGTATTGATGCATTATGTAGCTGAAAATCGAAATCTGGCTTACTATTCGACCTGACTCGGCGAGTCACTACTTGGACTTGGCGAGTCAGCCCTACTTGGCGAGTTCCAGAGTGTGACTCGGCCAGTCGGAGCGTCAGACAAAGGAAATTTCGGATTTTGTTGCTGTTTTGCTTAAGGATAATTACCATATTCGTATTAAACCTATAAAATATGAATTTTATTGTTTCTTAAAGAATATCCTTGCCAAAACACAAGATAATTACCAATTGATTAGATAATAACTTCCTTATATGATAAAGATTGGATTATTTGTATTAATTGGGTAACTTATTTTGCAAGAAATTGAAATTAGGTCAAATATAGATAATGATGAAATTAATTGTTTAATTTATATTTGATCCTTGTGTTATGAAAAGTTTCAATTTTCCCCTTTAGGTTTCATAGTTTAAATTTGTACTCAAAGGTTTAGTTTTGAAATTTAAATAGTTGAAACCCTAATGTTTTGAAAAGGTTTCAAAACTTGCCCTCAAGTTTTGGAATTTAAATTTTGATTAAAAGTTTAATGTATATTTAAATTCTAAACCTTAATGTTTTGAAATGTTTCAAAACTTGCCCTCAAGTTTTGGAATTTAAAATTTGATATCAAAGTACGACAACTATGGTCTTCCCAAATCCCGTGGAACAAGCTTTCCACATGAAGATGATATTCCACGATTCGATCGAGGAACAAGAAATCATGCTTCACTTCCTCCACCTCCTCCAATTATTCTCCCTAACCCACAAGTTCGAAGGCTTGAAAAGTTCAAGCTCACTCAAACCCTTTTGGCAAGTAAACATGAAGAGGGAAAGTCGGTGTGTGCACACGTCCTAGGGATGAAGTCACACATTGATAGGTTAAGAATGTTGGGATCCATTGTCTGTGAGGAGATGGCTGTTGATTGGGTTCTTCAGTCACTTCCTAACTCGTATAGTGAGTTCGTAAGAGAGTACTATATGATGAACTGCGACGTGACCCTTATATATCTCACCTATATGCTTATTGCTGCTGAATCAACAATGGTTTGGCGCAATAGAAAAGCAAAGTTGATTGGTGAATCTGCCTTCAAGACCTCTATGGATATAGACAATGGCAACGAAAGACGTGCTATGATCGAAAAGTTTGATCATAAGAAAAGGAAAATGTCTGAAGTAGTTCCATGTCCTGTTCCAAAAGAGTCAATTTGCTTTTATTGCCAAGAGAAGGGGCATTGGAGACGATGCTGCCCTATTTACCTAAGAGATCTAAGAGATGGGAGAGTCAAAACGTATGGCTCTGCTTTAGGTAAAATCCATTGACTAACTCTTTTAAGCTCCTATTCTAGATTCTTAATACATAATGTGATAAGATTACAATTGATGTTTTATAGGATCGAAGAAAAGAGAGGAAACTTAAGGGAAGAAGTGAGCAGAATCTAACCGTGAAGAAATGGATTTCGATCGCATTACTTGAAGATTAGATTTTTGAGCTACTACTTAGAGTTAGAATTAGATTGCTAAGAAAGATGTATTAGCATAGTCTTTAAAAGAATTGCATTGTAAGGACAAATTTTTTCCGCAATAAAATAAATTTTGATTTTATATTATTTATTTATCCTTGCAATGGCATGTATGAAAAATTGATGTTTGAATGTTTCTACTATTAGCAATAATGGATTTGATTCTTAATTATGGAAATGTCGAAAATTTACCAAATAAGGAGAGTTTCTCATCGCCCAAGTTTCAATTGGACAGAAACTTGGAATCACGCAACTTGGTTGCATGATGAATGAGAAATTTCATATTTGGAAATTAGACTAATTCGTTGACAAAGTGTCAAGTGAAGGGCTAGGAGATCGAGTACACAAAGTTGTGTGTTGATCAAAGTCCACCATAAGAGTAACAAAGATATTCGTCATGATTTACTAAAGGTTTCGTAAATATGATTATACTTATAAGATTAAGTGTAATTCTGAATTGATTGAAAAGGTTTAAATCAACAGCAGAACGAATAAGAAGAATAAAGTAGGCAGAAAGATAAAAGTTTCTCCATTCTAAGAAGAAGGGAGAGTACCTTTTACGCTTTATGATATGTCTTAATGATTAAGAACCATATCTCAATTGATCCTCTAAGTGAGTCTTAGTATAATTGTATGTCTAAGAAGAGGAATCAAGAATTGAAGAAATGGTTAAATCAAGAAGTCAATCATACTTCGTTCCAAAACAAGTTTTAGAGTTAAGATTGAGTGATAAGTATTAAGAAGGTTTATAACATTCATCAAATGAGGAAAGTTGTGATGTCTTGGATAGGACAAAGACCAACTAGGACCTGTTTATGAAGTGTTTTGATAAAAAACTGCACTAACTCTTGAATATTTGTTTGTCAAGAAATGTTTATTGACAAGAGAATCTTATATGTCGAGGAGTCAGTAGGAGTCTTAATGGTCTTGAAAGGTTTCAAGAACAAATCAAAATAGACCTCATTGATCATCACTAGCACACGAGTTGAGGTTTACAACCTATCGTGTTGACACTACATTGTTTATGTGCCATTCCAACTGAGTTAATTATGCATGTGAGCCCTATGAGTTCTCATTTGAATGCATAAAAGGCAAGGACCTTGATCAATGAAAGGTACATTGATAGGAAAGGGTGAGCTGCTTAACTACTTGGAAGACATGGTGGGCAGCTGTACTACCATAAGGCAAGAAATAAAGATTAAGAAAGTTCGGTCCATATGAGTTTGAATTTGTCGTAAACTTTGGTTTTGACAAACTCACATGGATAGGAACAAATACACCATTAAAATCTAAGTGTCATAAGATTCCCTCCTTCATGAAAGTGACTGTGAGGAATTGCTTTCACTAAGAAAGATTTTAAGAAGATAGTGATTGTGAAATTGAATTCTCGAATTCGATTATAGTTACGGTATCCCTTACCATGATTCGAATTGTGAGATTTGGTAATTAGTCTGAATTGTTTAGACACACATATGAGCTATCTAAAGGAAAGGTGTATAAGCTTAGATAAAGGATTATCAAAGCATTAGGTATTAGAAACATGAACTTAAGAAATTCAACAAGTATTGTTTTTCTGGAAGTTAAGATGGTTTCTGAATACATGTCAAAGTTAGTGGGAGCATAAGTGTTATGTTTTATAATAATAATCATGATAGTGGGAGCATAAATGTTATGATTATTATGGAAGGTATTGCAAGTTAGCAATATTAATTATAGAAAAACAATAGTTATACTTTGCAAAGTTGCAAGAGTTGAAAAGTTGTTTTTCTATAATTAAGGGAGAGAATATTATGCTTCATTTCAAATCTAAAGGCTTAGGTTGTGGAATATTAAAAATTTAGTCAAGGAAACATAGTGTGTTCACAAATTTCAATTATGATTACGACATTCCTCTTCATAGTTCGAATTTTGAGAACGTAGCACATAAAATATTATGGCAAAAGATTGATAAAGTATCAAATCTTTATGTACGACGTTATGCATCGTGTCCCATACGCTTCGGGTTTAATTAGGATCGATTGCAAATGCTATAATATTTGACCATTCTAAAATTTTCCAAATGTCTAGCGCATTTAGAGGGAAAAGGACAAGAATCGGTTTTGACTAAGATAATTAAACAACTATCAAAGGACAATCCAAAGTTCACCTAGGATTGGTCGCTTGTGAGTAGTTGGAAGTATAGTATTGGATGGACCATATCGACATTATTATGAATAGATAAGATTCTATTGAGAATGAGTTGTCATATGGTAAGTATGGAAAGTTTTCCATATTGGGAATTGAATGTTGAAAATCTATGTCTAGATTAGAAACTTTTATGCAAAAGGATGTTCAAAGGAATGTACTTTGAGTGAGAGACATAACATCTACAGAATTGTCTTGTAAGAATCTCCGATAGAGGACTTTGTAATATCATTGGCAATAGTCATTGTGACTTTTGTGCTATGACATTACGAAAGGATCATTGCATAAAATGTTAGAATCTAGCATATTCTAGACGTGGCAAGAATTTGATATTCTTTCACTTATGAAAAAGGATTTGGAGTTATGAAATGAGTATGATTGGAAATGTGTTCATTTGATCTATTTCACAAAGTAAGAACCATAGGTAAACATTGTGTGCATGATAAGAGCGGGACAAGTGTAATAATTCAAGTAAGAAGTTGATTACCCGAAACAACAAATAATGAGTAATCGATATGGTGATAAATAAAAGGTGTTTTATTCATGCTCAAAGGTTTGAGGCCATATGGGATTAATATTATTCTTGTGTTTCACTTTGCATGTTTTGACTTCCTAAATAATTTAATTGGTTTAGAACAGTCAAATTATCGAACGGGCCACATTCGTTCATATGTTGGAAGTAGGTATGAATAAAGACTGTCATGAATTGGTGTGTGGATTATCTAAAGAGTATTAGACATAACCAAATGTTTGCTGCAACGTTCATGAGTGCTTATGAATATGATTTGAGAATTGGATTAAACCCACGCTCACTTGGATCACTCCATGAATTGTATCACAAGTGATTGGTGAGACGATAATATCTTATATTCTTGAAACCGGGATGTGTGAGTTGTATCTTGCAAATCGGTTGCACATTGATAATATGTAAACGCACCAGTAACTTGGTGTCATAAAACATATTGTTGTGTGTGATTCGGTGAGTGAGTGCAAGCGAGCATTGAATAAAAGTTTATCCGTTCCTTTTATCTAACGTAGGATAAAAGCGATATCTTTGGGCCCCTCGATGATTTAGTGATGACAAACGTAAATGCTCAGCCGGGCTAGGGCTAATTTGATTTGTTCAATTAGTCAGTCGTCATAAATCGGAAGTCGAGAAATGGTACAGAGAGAATGATTAGAAATCATGTCTTATACGATATCTAGAATGTAGGAATATATGATCCCTTATCTAAAGGACACGCGTATCTGATAGGATCAGAGTTGACAACGGCTTTGGAAAGCTACGATTGCAGATCAGGATCTAAAGTCATACGCAGAATTGTTATTAGACTTATCCAAGTGGGAGACTGTTGGATTAGTGTCTAAGTCCATAACTGTTTTGGTATGTACTTGACCCGATGGTGCATGGTCCTTTTGGGTTGCCTTCACCAAAGCAACCTGATAGGATGAATTATGGAGAGAAATGATTAAATATGATTTATTAATATATTATAGGAGTAATATATTAAAGGAGAAATCATATTCTTTAATTAATATTAGTCAAGAATTAATAAGAATTAACTTTGTGACTAAAAGAGATTAATTAAACTTAAGGTACTGGAATTGTAATTATAAGATAATTGCAATTGGGCTATGGATTGCCTTATATTATAAGGTTGGACGAATTCTATGGGGAAACCCATTAGAAATCGTCCAAGGCCTTTAAGGAAAGGAGTCCATGGTTTTCTTAGGGCTTAAGCATCGAAATTAGGGTTTCCTTATTAGATAACCCTAATAGCCTCACTATATATAGAACCCTTATGCTCCAAAAATGTGGTGAACTAATGATCTAGGGTTTCCACACGTTTTTGAGAGCCTCCTTCTCTTCTCTTCTTCATCCTCTTGCTCTTGGTGTTTGTGAACCATTAGAGGAGTGACATTTGTGACTCTAAGCTTTCTAAAGTCATTACAAGGAGGATTTGAGATTGTTATTGATACTTAACAATCAAGGTATGATCTAAACCCTAATTATATGTTATATTTATTATCATATGCTAGATCTAGGGTTTATAGTCTTGGATAAATTGCATGTACACTAGAGAAACCTAGATCCAAGCATTAGGGTTTGTATGAGCACATAGGATGTTCTTATGATTAAAACCCATCATACAGGACTTGAAATGTGTACTCGAACGTACGTGAAGTTAATGTCTCACAAAACTTAGTATAAAACAGATTTACGTGTGAAAATGTTCATTTGTTCTTGTATGTGAAAATAAACTTCTTGAAATAGTGTTTCTAGTATGTAAAAGTTCGTAATGTTCTCATAAAACTATACGTATTATAGTTTTCTAAAAGTGTGTCTTGTTTGTATAGTAATCCCTAGTGAAAATGCTCACTTGTTATGAAAAGTATAATGTTTATAGTGCCAAGATGGACACATATACATACAGTGTAAGCAGAGTGTTTGATCTATACATATATAACAACATTTTTCATTTCCAAAGATATGATGTTATCGTGATATATTTTGCATACGAAAGTTTCCCTATAATAGTTATAAATCACATATGATTTCGTTGATAAAAAGTGTATAATGAAACTTTATATAACACACGATAATAATCCTGTGTTTTACTTGTATCCCCCCCTTAAAAGCATATAAAAGTATTTATAAAACATTTAAAATTGTGGATTATAAGGGTATGAACTCACTTGAAAGATTGGAAAAAGGCGAGATGAAAACCGAGCAAAATTTCGACTCGAGAAAGCGGATTTTCTCGGGCTTCTCGGGAATCTCGGGAGCACAAACGACCTTCGGGACTTAAGCAAGGAAACCGGGGCTTCGGGATAGTACGTGCACGGAAAACGAGGCAAAAACGCAAGAAAGATGAGAGGAATTGGCCCTTTTCTTCGGAACCCTCACATCCCTTTTATAGGGGCTGGAAACCGCCTCGGTATGATGGGCACGTGCGTCATGCGTGATCGCTTCCTCGACTGCCTCGGACCTTCGAATGGGACGGCGTATAGCCTCGCATAGGGGCGACGTGGATGATCCGAGGCCTTGGCCTCGAGTACGCTGGGCGTAACTCGGATCGACTTGGTGACTCCTCCTTCGGATAATATCAAGGTTAAATAATAAAATTTATATTTTAATTATTTAATAAACTTCAAAAATTCATATCTTCTTCATACGAACTCCGTTTTCGACGTTCTTTATATCCACGCATAGGTGTTTCTTTATATCCACGCGTAGGTGTGACTACGCTCTACAACTTTCGTTTAGATTCCGTCGGCAAATTTTGAAATTATTTTTATTATTTATTTTTAAAAGGTCGCGGTAAGAAAATTTCATTAGAAATTCATAACTCCATTATCTGACGTCTGTTTTTACCGTTGTAATACCATTGTCTAGACCTTCGATTCTCATTTAGGTCATTCCGGCCAAAAGTCGCTCGATCTCCGATTCGAGTTTTTAGCTGTCTGTCGCTAAGCCGAACTTGGAAAAATCATAACTTCATTATACGAAGTCGGATTTGGGCGTTCTTTTTACGTACGATCACGGTTTAATGACATCTAACATAGTAGGTAATTAATTAAAGACTTTTTGGACATTTTATTTTCGAAGTTAATTTCTATATATCAAAAGTGGTTACAATACTTGACTTTTTAGGTCATTACATAGAGTTGAAATATCGGGTTGTCACATCATCCCCCCGTTAGAGGGAATTTCGTCCTGAAATTTAAAGTACGAAAGATACTTGTGGATCAAAGAAAAAGATGGGGGTACTTTTGTTTCATCTGATCTTCGCGTTCCCATGTGAATTCAGGTCCTCGCTTGACATTCCAGCGAACCTTCATGATGGGTATGCGAATTTGTTTTGTTTGTTTGACTTCTCGGTCCATGATTTCTATCGGTTCTTCCACAAATTTGAGGCTCTCGTTTATCTCGATCTTGTCGAGTGGAATAACAAGAGTCTCATCGGACAGACACTTTTTCAAGTTCGAGACATGGAAGGTTGGATGTATGTTACTAAGTTCACGTAGTAGATTAAGCTTGTAAGCTACAGGGCCGATTCTGGCGAGAATTTAGAAAGGCCCTACGTATCTTGGATTTAGCTTTCCACGCTTTCCAAAGCATATTAAGCCCTTCCACGGTGAGACCTTCAATAGAATGCGGTCTCCTACCTGGAATTCCAAAGGTTTCCTCCTTTGGTCAGCATAGCTTTTTTGTCGGTCTCTAGAGGCTTTCAACTGTTCACGAATCTGAACGATCTTCTCTGTCGTTTCCTGTATGATTTCTGGACCGGTGAGAGTGCTTTCAGGAACTCGTCCTTTAGCTAACTGGGTGTCGCCAACTTCAGTCCAGCATAGAGGGGACCTGCACTTACGGCCATAGAGGGCTTCAAATGGAGCAGCCTTTATGCTCGTATGATAACTATTGTTGTATGAAAATTCGACAAGGGGTAAATGGATATCCCATTCCTTTCCAAAGTCAATCACACAGGCTCTCAGCATATCTTCCAAAGTTTGTATCGTTCTCTCACTTTGCCTGTCTATTTGTGGATGGTAGGCTGTACTCATGTCTAGCTTAGTCCCCAGGGAACTTTGTAGTGACTGCCAGAACCTTGAAGTGAATCTAATATCTCTATCGGAGATAATGGATATCGGAACACCATCCAGTCGCACTATTTCCCTTATGTAAGTTCTTGTAAGCCTTTCCATCTTGTCAGTCTCCTTGATTGGTAGGAAATGCGCGGATTTGGTCAATCTGTCGACGATGACCCATATGGTATCGATTCCACCCGTCGTCTTGGGCAACTTGGTTATGAAGTCCATAGTAATCCGTTCCCATTTCCATTCCGGTATCTCTGGTTGTTGTAGTAATCCTGACGGTTTCTGATACTCGACCTTAACCTTAGCGCATGTAAGGCATTTACTTACGAAGGTAGCAATTTCTGCTTTCATGTTAGGCCACCAGTACAGTTTCTTAAGATCCAGATACATTTTATCTGAACCTGGGTGAACGGAATATCTCGTGTTGTGTGCTTCGGCCATGACTACGTCTCTGAAACAACCATGTTTCGGTGTCCAGATACGGTCCATGAGATAATATGCTCCGCCACCCTTGATTTCTAGATTCTTTTCCATTCCTCTCAGGGATTCACCCGCCACCTTTTCAGGTTGCAAAGCTTCCAGTTGAGCCTCCTTAATTTGTGTGGATAAGTGGGAATGGATAGTCATAGTCGGAGATTTGACTCTCCGACCAGTGTATTCTTTTCGACTGAGGGTGTCAGCTACCACATTGGCCTTGCCAGGATGATAACGAATTTCAGATTCGTAGTAATTAAGTAGCTCGACCCATCGTCGTTGTCGCATGTTGAGCTCCTTCTGATCAAAAATGTGTTGAAGGCTCTTGTGGTCGGTGAAGATAGTGATCTTTGTTCCGTACAGGTAGTGTCTCCAGATCTTTAGAGCAAATACCACTACTCCTAACTCAAGATCGTGTGTTGTATAGTTTACTTCGTGTGTCTTAAGCTGACGGGAGGCATAAGCAATAACCTTCCCTCTTTGCATAAGAACACAACCAAGTCCTTGGTTTGATGCATCGCAATACACTACGAAATATTCTATCCCTTCGGGGAGGGGTAGTATCGGTGCGGTGCACAAAGCATGTTTCAGTGTTTGGAACACCTTCTCTTGTTTTGCTTCCCAGTCAAAGGCCACGCCTTTCTGGGTCAACGTAGTAAGAGGTTTCACAATGCTAGAAAAGTTCTTTATGAACCTGCAATAATAGCCAGCGAGACCTAGAAATTATCGAATTTCTGTAGGTGTCTTCGGTGCCGACTGTGACAACCCGATATTTCGAGACAATGTAATGTAAAACCAATCAAATCTAGGTCAAAATATAACTTTCCTAAAATCTTATTTGGGTTAAATAAAGTAGTAGGAATCGTATCAAGGTTTTCGTACATATAAAGAACCCTAAAATCCGAGTTATAACGAAGAAGTTATGACCAACCGAAGATTCTCGGCAAAACCGGCAACACCAATTAAACGAAAAACGCGAAGTTTCAATACAATAGTTTTTAGCCTTAAGTATCTAAATGAGAGTTATAGATAACCTCAAACCGTGAGCATACATAAAAAGAACGTCCAAATCTGACCTCGGATGAGGAAGTTATGATTTTTCCAATATTCGGGTATAGCAGTAGACAGCTAAAAACTCGAAATAGAGCTCGAGATACTTTTGACCGAAACAACCTAAATGAGAATCTAAGGTCTCAACATTAGTAGCGCAACGGCGAAAAGTCTGTCGAAAACGGACGTCGGATAAAGAAGTTATGAATTTTTGAAGAAATTCCTTAATCACGTCATTTTAATAAATAAATAATAAAAATAATTTCATAATTTGCCAACGGAATCTAAACGAAAGTTGTAGAGCGTAGTCTCACCTACACGTGGATATAAAGAACGTCGAAACGGAGTTCGTATGAAGGAGATATGAATTTTAGAAGTTTATTTAAAATAAATATAAATTTAAATATAAATTCTTGGTAATATCCGAAGGGGAGTCAGCAGATAGGACCGGAGTACGCCCTGCGTACCCTTGTACGCCCCGCGTACTCGAATCAAGGGCCTCGGATCGTCCACGTCGCCCCTATGCGAAGCTACCGACCTGCCCCATCCGACCCGTCCCATCCGATCCGTCCCATCCGAAGCCGAGGCAGTCGAGGACTCGCTCATGCATGACGTACGCGTACGCGCTGTGTACGAGCGTACGCCCCGCGTACGAGGCTTCTCAGACCCCCTATAAATAGAAATGCGAGGGTTCCCGGAAATTTACCCCATTTCTCTGCTTTCTCTCACAATCTTGCCTCGTTTTCCGTGCCCGCACTACCCCGAAGCTCTGGTCTTTTTGCTCAAGTCCCGAGGGTCGATTTTACTCCCGAGATTCCCGAGAATCCCGAGAAAAATCCGTTTCTCAAGACGAAACTCTGCCCGGTTTTCCATCTCACTATCTTCAAACTTTCAAGTGAGTTCATACCCCCTTTAATCAACCTTTGAAATGATTTTAAATGTTTTAAATACTTATGGGGGGGATACAAGTTAAATACTTATAGTTATAGCTTCAATCACATGTGATTGCATTAATCACATGTGATTAATAACTAGGGAAACCAGTGATTTTATCACGGTTCAAACTGTCTATCAAACTGTTTTACTTCAAAATGTTTTACAAACCCTTTTACTTTTCAAACTTATTTACAACTGCGATTCAAACAAATGTTCCTTATACTTAAACTGTTTTATCAAACCTATGCCTTCAAATTGTTTTATAGATTGACATCAAGTCGATCTTTTCTTAAAAGAATACTTATGTTTCAAATGTCTTATAAAAACTTATTTATGCTTTTATATTATAAATTGCATGCCCATATATGTATTGATGTATAAATAATGTTTAAAGGGCTTAGGAAGGCTATCCGCCCTATTTCCTTTTTCTCGATTTGGATGTGGTCTGGTGGGATTTCGGGTGACCATCCGAAGGTCGTTTCAATATTAATTATATATCAAATATACATATATAGACATAAAAGTACTTCCATATTCATACGTACTAGACACACCATTAGTAAGTTACCATCAGAGTAACACAGGATCATACTATTACAACTGCTAGATCAATGAGTCAGTTCATTCATGAGTCCATATACAACTATACTATGAGAACATATACAACTATACTAGGAAGAGAACATATACAACTATACTAGAACGAGAAACATTACCCTTACATTAATACGTTAACAATTGTGATCCACTGTATCGGAGCATGCCTTAAATGTCATGGCCCGAGTTGTAGCCAGAATTCTCTTGGAGGGAGAGCATGAGTTTGCGTATAGATCTATACTGGATTGACTATCCTACACCTTGCTGCTAGCTACAGCCGGACCTACAGGTCTGCGGGTGCCAAACGTCATTCCGTTATTACGACCATTCGTATGTCGTTGTTACCAGTCGATAGCATGGTGCAATTATCACATTTTACCTTAATATAAATCCGGTTTAAGGTAGTTAGTACAACAGTAGTTACTATAAAACTAAGCTACAGTACTACAATGATTTACCCATTACATATTTTTAGTGATAACCTCACTTGAACTTTAATGTACAAACTATATTTTGTTAGAACATAGTTGCACTTGGGAAATTACACACTTTTACAACAAACGAACATACAAAACAGTTAAGCCTTGGTAGAAGGCTACTTTAATAGAAAATATAGGTTTTTCTGAGAGATTCAAACTTTTACAAACACTTACATATATTTTACAAACTTATACTTGAGACACGTTCAAACGTTTTTGATAACAAACACCGACACTAAAATACTTATGAACTCACCAGCTTAATGCTGATAAACTCTTTCAAAATAACTTGTATTCTCAGGTCATCAGTAGACAGGTACCGATGCCAGCTTTTGAGAAGATGGAGCGCATTCAAGACTCATCATGTTATTATTTTGATTTACCTTATATTTTTGGTGTCTAAAACTGTACAGAACACGCTTGTATTAAAATTATATATATTTAATGCAATGGATGATTTTGTTTGCTTATTTACATTTACTGTGTTGTGATACTTTACATGACGTCCTCCGCCCCAGAACGTTTCCGCCGTTCTTGGTTTTGGGGTGTGACACCGACCAGTTCTCAATGGCCTTAATTTTGGAGGGGTCCACGTGTATCCCCTTCTCGCTAACAACGTGGCCCAAAAATTCGACTCTTCAAATCTAAAATTAACATTTAGAGAACTTCGCATAGAGCTTCTCCGATCGTAATGTTTCTAAGATTCTTCGTAGGTGCTGACTATGCTCTTCCTTACTTCGGGAGTAGATAAGTATATCATCGATGAAGACGATGACGAACTGATCCAAGTAAGGACGGCACACCATATTCATTAGGTCCATGAATACCGTTGGTGTGTTGGTTAATCCGAACGGCATCACTACAAACTCGTAGTGTCCATAACGAGTTCGGAAGGCTGTCTTGGGAATATCCTCCTCTAGAACTTGTAATTGGTGATATCCGGATCGTAGATCTATCTTCGAGAAGTAGTTTGCTCCTTGAAGTTGATCAAATAGGTCGTCAATGCGGGGCAGAGGATAACGATTTTTGACAGTAAGTTTGTTCGGTTCTCTGTAGTCAATGCACATACGGAACGATCCGTCTTTCTTCTTTACAAACAAGACCGGTGCTCCCCAAGGTGAGAAACTTGGTCTAATGAATCCTTTTTGATGGAGTTCGTTAAGCTGACTGGAAAGTTCTTGCATCTCTGCTGGTGCCCGGTGATAAGGCAATTTCGCTACTGGGGTAGCCCCTGGAACTAAGTCGATTCTGAACTCGACTTGGCGTTGTGGTGGTAATCCCGGTAGTTCTTCTGGAAAGATATCGGGAAAGTCGCGTACTTCTGGAATGCTCTTGATGTCTTTTAATTCTTGACTCGTATCGACGATGTGTGCAAGAAATGCATGACAATCCTTCCGCAAACACTTTCGAGCTTGGATGCACAAAATGATGTGAAGGTTTGTACTTGATTTGTCGCCGTAAATCACTAATGTGTCGTTGTTAGGGAGACTAAGACGAACTGCTTTCTCAAAGCACATGATGTCGGTGCGAAGAAGACTTAACCAATCCATGCCGACTATGACGTCAAAACTTTTAATTTGGACCGGCATGAGGTTGATTGGGAAAGAATGACCGTCTAAAGTTAATGTACAGCCCATGTATATGCAGTTAGTGTTTTCTGTTTTTCCGTTTGCCATTTCTATAGTGAATGATTTTTCTAACTTGCTAGGTTTATGTTTAAGTAAGTGAATAAAGTTTTGACTCACGAAACTTCTCTCTGCTCCACTATCGAACAATATGCATGCATATGAATTATCGAGAAGAAACGTACCAGCAACTACTGTAGGATCAGCTACGGCTTCTTCGTGGCCTATAGCCAAAACTCGTCCCACCCCGACGGTATTTGCTGCCTTTGGGCAGTTTCTCTTGTAGTGGCCTACGTCGCCACACCCGTAGCAAGCTTGGCCTACACCAGCGTTGGAAACTTGAGTGATCGGCTTTACGGGGGCTCTGCAGAAACTGACAGTGTGTCCCTTTCTGTTGCAGTTGGAGCACTGCATTTCCCGACAAGGTCCATTGTGGTGGTAAGTGCATTTGGTGCACTTTGGAAAGTTACCCACATAAGGCTTTGTTGGGTATGGATTTGTAGGAACGGTAGTAGGTACAGTAGCAGCATTCACTGTAACTAGTTGTTGTTTCTTCGAGGATTCTTGGGAAGACCGACCCTTCCCTTTATTCCATCCTCTCTTCCTGTTATTGTTGTTGTTGTTTCCCTTTTGTGGTTCTGGTGTAGGAATTGTCGAGTTCTGATGACTTCCGTGATCAATAAGAGATTGTGCCAGCTCCTTGGCACTTTCAAAAGTGTCAGGTTTTGAAGCTAACACACTTGACTGAATTTGGGGCGACAGTCCCCAAATGTATCTCTCTATTTTCTTACTCTCAGGAGCAATCATATATGGGCAGAGGATTGCCAGATCGCAGAACCTGTTGGTATAAGTTGCTATATCGGTACCAATCATTCCAAGAGTCCAGAGTTCGTGCTCGAGTTTTTGAATCTCTCCTCATGGACAGTATTCTCTCATCAACATGATTTTTAAGCTCTCCCAGCTTATCGCATTCGCCACTATCAGAGTAAGTGCCTTAACGTGGCCATTCCACAAAGTTAAAGCTCTTTCGGTAAGCGTGAAAGTGGCAAACTTGACCTTGCTGTGCTCAGGACAGGAGCAGACTTCAAAGACGGCTTCTGTCCTTTCGATCCACTGTTTCAGAACCATCACACCACCAGTTCCATTAAACATTCGGGGTTTGGCATTCGTAAAGTCTTTATAGGTGCATTCTCGGGCTTTCCCATGACTCTCGCCGTGGTTGGAAAGAAGTGTGCCAATTCCCGATCCAGTAGTAACAGGGGTATTGATTTGTGACATGGCAGCCGCCACAGCTTCTGTGACTACTGCTTGGAACATGGCAACATCAAATTGAGGAGGTGGAGGCGGTGGTGGTATAGGTGCTTCCCCACCGTTGTTTCGTCTCGGGTTTCTACGCGGAGGCATCCTTCAACTATAGGTTCAAAAGATAAAGATAAGAATTCCATAGCATAGAAAATGAATGTGTCTCATGAACTAAATTGCTATAGTTCAACAACAGATGATAGTATGAGTCTCAAAGATAGAAGAATGAAAGTTATTTGTAAGACTGAATATATGAAACAAGCATATGGTTTCTCCATAACATTTTAAGGATTGAACAAAATACTCAACGTAGTAATAATAGGGTGCCACTTATATTAATATAATAGTTGATACAACGATCACGAAAATTTGACCCCTATAAGGGTCTCCGGTTACAAAGTTTAAGAAAAATAAAAACTTTTAGCCGAGGTCCTAACTTATAACAAAATTTGGGATTTTGGCAAGCACTACTTGCGACGTAGGTTGCGCTTGGAGCTTGACTCTGCATCCGATTGCTTTGATTCTATAAGACGCCTATTGAAGGCGGTTTGTTGTTCCCTTAATTTGGGGAGGGCTGCAATTATTTGCGCTTGGAATGCCTCAGTTTGGAGTTGGGCATTGTCCTGAGCTCTGTCCAGCCTACGGATGTCGGAAGTGTGAACCTGTACTTCCACGTTGACTTCCCGAATCCGGCTAGCTTGAACTCCGGATTGGTAGGACTGGTTGGCTAGTTTACCCACCATGACTGGGAGTGCCCGATTGGCTGAACCTCCTCCGCAGACATCGTAGAAGTCTCGGCACATGTCGTAGGGAGGGCGTAGACTTTGTTGTTGGCTCCAATGGTGGAGGTGACTTCCCCAAACGGGAGTCGGTCCTTGAAAGTTCCTTACGAAGACGGGAGCTTGTACGGGTGGTGGGTTGATCACTTCCGGCTCTGAGTCGGTACTGGAGTCATCATCTTCATCCAATTCTATGGGTTCTTCGTCATCCTCGGGATCCTCTTCGATCCATCCCCCGTTGTCGTGGTTGGGATAGTAGGGGTCACCGGGGTGATGAAATCCAGCCATTTGACTGTACGAGAATAGGGTTATAAGAATTGAATAAATTTGGAACATGTAAGACTAAACATGTAAGTTAAGCTATTTTATGTAGCAAATACTCCTATAGTATTTAAATTCTTGTGTTTGATCCTTGTGATGTTTTTGGTAAGTTTTGACTTGTTGCTCACTACGAGCATTCCTCGATATACATTGGTCCGATCTCGGGCAAATATAGTTGATCACGCTATATTTGTCCCAAATCTGATTACATATATCGAGTCTTAATCGTAGTGTCCAACTTGTCTAAATACTTGTTGTATAGTTATAAACATGAAATAAGTTGTTGTATGCATGTATTTGTACTTAAATGAACTAACAATTTAAGTTAAACAAAACGCGGCTTAGGCGTAAAACAAAAAAAAATGTTTTGTCAGAGAGTATTAGTCCCTTAAGCATTTATAGTTTGTATATCTTATGTGGTTCGATATACTTAGTTCACTATAAACATTGCTCTGATACCAATCTGTCACACCCCTAAACCGGAACGGCGGAAACGTTCGGGGGCGGATGACTTCATGTGGAAACATAACAAATGAATACATAGTAAAGAAAGCAATACAACCATCATAAATATAATTGAAAGTTTACATTGTTTAAAAGGTACATGTTCAAAAACCAATTACAATATGATGCCAAAATATGAATTTAAACTGGCGCCGCAGCGTCCCTTCTTCAAAAGCTGTTTGTTACCTGTAATTACTGAATCCCTGGGACATACAACTAGTTTTGAAAGAGTAGATCAGCATTTAAGCTGGTGAGTTTCATAAGTATTAAATGACAACGTTTGAATGAAATGAAATGTTTTGTTTTTCTTTGTTTGTTCCTAGAAAATCTCATATTTTCTACTAGCATAAGTGTAGCCTTCTATCAAGACCAATGTTTGTTTCTAGAAATTGTATGTACGTATAAAATTTCCAATACGTATGAAAAACCCAGTAAATCAATGTGTTTTTAATACTCCATGTGAGTTTTATAACCATACTATTGACTAGAAATGCCTATACACAACGTTCTTCAGGCGTTGGAATGTTCTGACGTTTGTCACCCCAAATGGTGTACTATAGCTAACAGTCAGGGCGCGGGTTGTCAAGCCCGTATAGATCTATACACAAACACCATGCTCCCCCTCCCAGGGATTCTGGTATATAATACACGACTTGAAATGTGTACTCGAACGTACGTGAAGTTAATGTCTCACAAAACTTAGTATAAAACAGATTTACGTGTGAAAATGTTCATTTGTTCTTGTATGTGAAAGTAAACTTCTTGGAATAGTGTTTCTAGTATGAAAAAGTTCGTAATGCTCTCGTAAAACTATACCTATTATAGTTTTCTAAAAGTGTGTCTCATTTGTATAGTAATCCCTAGTGAAAATGCTCACTGGTTATGAAAAGTATAATTTTTATAGTGCTAAGATGAACACATATGCATACAGTATAAGCAGAGTGTTTGATCTATATATATATATATATATATATATATATATATATAACAACATTTTTCATTTCCAAAGATATGATGTTATCGTGATATATTTTGCATATGAAAGTTTCCCTATAATAGTTATAAATCACATATGATTCTGTTGATAAAAAGTGTATAATGAAACTTTATATAACACACGATAATAATCGTGTGTTTTACTTGTATTCCCCCCTTAAAAGCATATAAAAGTATTTATAAAACATTTAAAAGTGTGGATTATAAGGGTATGAACTCACTTGAAAGATTGGAAAAATGCGAGATGAAAACCGAGCAGAATTTCGACTCGAGAAAGCGGATTTTCTCGGGATTCTCGAGAATCTCGGGAGCACAAACGACCTTCGGGACTTGAGCAAGGAAACCGGGGCTTCGGGATAGTACGTGCACGGAAAACGAGGCAAAACGCAAGAAAGATGAAAGGAATTGGCCCTTTTCTTCGGAACCCTCGCATCCCTTTTATAGGGGCTGGGAACCGCCTCGGTACGCTGGGCGTACGCGAGTACGCGGGGCGTACGCGTGCATCATGCGTGACCGCTTCCTCGATTGCCTCGGACCTTCGGATGGGACGGGGCATAGCCTCGCATTGGGGCGACGTGGACGATCCGAGGCCTAGGCCTCGAGTACGCTGGGCGTAACTCGGATCGACTTGGTGACTCCTCCTTCGGATAATACCAAGGTTAAATAATAAAATTTATATTTTAATTATTTAATAAACTTCAAAAATTCATATCTTCTTCATACGAACTCCGTTTTTGACGTTCTTTATATCCACGCGTAGGTGTGACTACGCTCTACAACTTTCGTTTAGATTCCGTCGGTAAATTTTGAAATTATTTTTATTATTTGTTTTTAAAAGGTTGTGGTAAGAAAATTTCGTTAGAAATTCATAACTCCATTATCTGACGTCTATTTTTACCAGACTTTTTATCGTTGTAATACCATTGTCTAGACCTTCGATTCTCATTTAGGTCATTCCGGCCAAAAGTCGCTCGATCTCCGATTCGACTTTTTAGCTGTCTGTCGCTAAGCCGAACTTGGAAAAATCATAACTTCATTATACGAAGTCGGATTTGGACGTTCTTTTTACGTACGATCACGGTTTAATGACATCTAACATAGTAGGTAATTAATTAAAGACTTTTTGGACATTTTATTTTCGAAGTTAATTTGATTATATCAAAAGTGGTTACAATACTTGACTTTTTAGGTGATTACATAGAGTTGAAATATCGGGTTGTCACATCTAACCGCAATCTTTATATAGTAAAACAACATATTTTCATGAGGTTTAGTACCTAAGATTAGGTGGGGCTGTAACGTATATCCACTTTTCCCATATATATATATATATATATATATATATATATATATATATATATATATATATATATATATATATATATATGGGAAAAGTGGATATACGTTACAGCTCCACCTAATCTTAGATATTAAACCTCATGAAAATATGTTGTTTTACTATATAAAGATTGCGGTTAGGGGAGTGACGATTTAAACCTGAAGATATAGATTCAAGATCGACACAATAATTTTGATAAGGAAGCAAGCATATTGTTTATCCTAGATCTTTGTGACAATGAAAAAAAATGTTCACTAGGGTGAAGCAATAAACGATAATTGATGAAAGAAAATAGGGATGAAAAAACGATAACAGAGGAAACAAATGTTATCGAGGATGATATATATACCAAGTGAACCAAATCGAGTATATTTACTAAGTTAAAACAACATATTTTATTGGTTTAGTAACTAAGTTTAGGTGAGGTTGTAATGTATATTCTCTATCCCTATATATATATATATATATATATATATATATATATATATATATATATATATATATATATATATATATATATATATATATATATATATATAAAAGATTTAGAAAAAATGTGTTTCATCAAAGTTTGAGCTTGAAGGACTGGCATTGTACAACGGACAACTGCACAAAATTAAAGTTGAACTGTCAGGAGAGTTTTGCTTGAAAAAAGTGGGATTTGTTGTTTTCTTTAGAATAAAATACTGAAGTGGGATTTAGAAAAAAGGCTAACTTTCTATCCTCTGAATGTAATTTACTTGAATATTTAGTGGGTAAAAGTAGACAATCTTTTGAGATTCTAGACTCTAATTTTTTTACTATTTATTTTATTTGCACATTTGGATCTTTTCCATTTCCTTATTTTTTCCCTATCCCTTTATTTTTATTATTTTATTATTATAGAAAATGACTATATAACCATTTTCTAATGTTTGTACTACGTAATATCCATAAAAATGAAAAATTACAAATATAGCCATGATTTTTGTGAATGTTCATCTGCGAAAATTTATATCATTTGCGTTTATTTAGTAAAACGACTTGTTTGGCAAGGTTGACTAAGAAAATCTTTAGTGGGCTGCAAAATTTTAATGGGACAAGGTCCGTTTGGGTTGAAAGGGCATAAAACCAAAATACAAATTCGTCATTTTTACATAATATTTTACAAAATACTATCAAATTTTGTCTGAAGAAATTGACTGGAAATAACAATGATCTTCCAAAATTGTTTAGTTATCTATCTCTATCTTCGTTTTTACTCTTTTTCCTCAAATCCGACGAAGTAGTATTCTTGGGTTATGCACAACAACTTGTGGCATATCATATGCGGAACAAAATGACTCGAAGAATTGTAGAAACATACATTTGACATTGGTTTAGCATTAAATCAAAAAGTATTAATTACATTCTTTCTTTGTTTTTTTTTTTTTTCTTTCTTTTGTTTTTGTACCCCTAGCCCCTCGCTAGCTTTTCAGTTAATGGTTATTGCTTGCTTGCCGTTCAAAAAAAAATTACAATATCATTATTAATCTAATAAATAGCATATATTATCATCTAGAAGTTATCATTAACTCAACTAACTTGTGTACTAATTCTTATAGCAACTACCTTAAACAAATGTAAGTGATCGTTTTGTATCTCACGTTCGTATACATATTTCACTTAAAACATGACTATACCTTAAAAAAATGTAAGTGCTAGCGTTCTATCTCGCGATTCATATACGCATTTCACTTAAAACATGACTATGATATCCGACAATTTAATACAAAATACGTACATTAAAAAAAATTACATGAAATGGTAGGTGTACATTTATATTAAGTTGTACAGCACAAGTAGTTATCAATATATCATCTCTAATAATATTACCCAAAGATTGATCCGGGTATCATAATGTTTAAATAACAAAATCCAAAACTATACAACTACTTCAAGCCACCTAACTCTCTCCCACGACTTTACCCATGTCAGGGTTGCTATGTCCTGAAAGGCACATCAACAAACAATAAGAAAACTAAACTACTAAAGCTTAGTAAGTAACTTTAACAATAAACACATACAATATCCATAGAAGCAATAATACCAAGTTAAATGACCACACAATTTATATTTTGTATCGTCTTTCAACAACATAAAATTTCTCATTATAGAATTCGGCATACTTATTGGATGTTTTTACAAGGTTCTTATTATGAGGCTCAACATACTTGTCGAGTATTGTCACAAGGTTCTCGTTATGTGACTCATCGTACTCATCAAATATGGTCATAAGATTCTTGTTATGTGACCCACGATACTCGTCGAATGTTTTAACAAGGTTCTCGTTATGTAACTCACCATACTCGTTGGATATTGTCAGAAGGTTCCCGTTATGTGACTCTCCATGCTCGTCAGACATTCTCATTAAGGTTCTCGTTATGTGGCTCACCACATGTAACGACCAGATTTTTATACTAGGTACACCCTTTAAAAAATCATTTATTTACAAACTGCACAGAGTCGGCAGAAGAGCTATGTTGACCGGCGATTTTCAGACCTTGAGTTTCAGGTCGGGGAGTTTATGCTTCTAAAGGTGTCACATTGGAAAAGTGACATCCAGTTCCAGACGCAAGGCAAGTTAGGCCTCAAGTTTATTGGTCCCTCGAGGATTATCGCTCGGGTGGGAAAGGTTGCGTATATGTTGGATATGTCTGATGAGATTAGTCAGATCCACTACACTTTCCATGTCTCTTAGCTGCGGAAATGATTGGCTGATGATTTCGATGTGGCGCCCTTCAACAACAATCAGGTTGATGAGTGCTTATATTATGTAGAGACCGATTGTGATTCTCGACAAGAAGACGAAGACTTTGTGCAACAAGGTAGTGGGCTTGGTGAAGGTGCAATGGCAGCAACGGAAGGGTTCTGAGTGGACTTGGGAACTCGAGGAGGAGATGAGGGAGCATTATCTCGAGTTGTTTGTGGCAGCGGACTTTGAGGACGAAGTCTGATTCAAGCGGGGGAGAGTTGTAACATTCGGATCCTCGAGGTATGAAATTCGAAGTAAATTATTAATTTTTGGTTGGTTATGACGTGAGGGTAGCACCATCACGTCGACATGGCCACAAAATTCGAGGGGGTGTCTCATTTAAGTGTTACGACGTGACACTATGATGGTCCTGACGTGGCACCTGATTTGAGGCAAAACCATAATTTTTGGGCTTAGGCCCTATTTAAAGGAAGTGAGGAGCTAGGGATCCCTCACCCTCAACCTCCATCACCTCCGAAACCTATTGAGGAAACCCTAATCCATCTCCTCCATTATCGAGGTCATTGTAGTGGTTTTGGTTGCTTTTAAAGGAAGAATAAGGCTTGGGTAGTATTTTGTGCACCTTGGCTAGCTTGATACTTCATTTTAGGCATCCTTGGACCTTTGTAAGTGTTCAAGATCCAAACTTTATTACTCTAGGTTGCTAGATCTAAAGATTTGTTCCATATTCTTCAAGCATAAGCTAGTTGGAATGGTAGGATCCCATAAAGTTAGCAACTTTATGGATCTTTGAGGTCCTTTGCATATCATAAAGTTCATATCTGGACTTTACTAGTGTATTTGAGCCCATTCATGAGATCATTGGTAATGTTTCTTCGTTTTTGACCTAGTTTGAGCTTTAGACCTACAATGGACATGCATGTTTGAAAAGCATCGATCTTTCGGTTGTTTTGGACATTAGGAAGCCTTCTAAAAGGAATGGATTGATGGCTTAATGGATTCAAAGTTGAATCTATTGATCTGAGAAAACCATCATCATGATATGACACTCTCCTTGTCATGACATGATGATTGGGGTTTCCCCGGTTATTTTGGACAGACTTTATCACAACGTGATGACCTGTCAATCACGATGTAATGATAGTATGGATCGAGACTTAGTTGGTTGAGTTAGCTAGTGACCGATTCGGGACCGGGCTAAGTGTGTTTCTCAGGACGTAACCATGAGTTGGTCACGACATGAGGGTCAACTAATGGGAATGTTTATCGTTAACTTTGACCTTGACCGTTGAATTGTTAATTTGGGTTGACTTTTAGTTAAATTGCTAGTTTTAGAGCATAGTGTAAGGTTGGACCATGTTTGATTCGATAGATGTGTTGTAGCACCTTATGTATGGCATTGAGCTGTGTTTTAGCTGACTTCGTGACACAGATGAGTCTTCTCACTATGCTATGTAGGCTGATAGATTCTCCTTGTGACTCTTGCGTGAAAGAATATGGTTGGATCACAGTACTTGTATGAAAATTTCTAGTTGGATTACAACATTTGTATGAAAGATTGTGGCTGGATCACATCACTTATATGAAAGGCTACGGTTGGATCACATCATTTGTTTGTCTTTATGACTTGTGTGACATCCCCATTTTCACGGCTAGAAAAGACCGATTTTGTTTATGCTTTATAAAAATCAGAGTACTTCTTTTAATAAAAATGTTGCGGAATTTGTTCCCAGATAAACATGATAAATACGTTATTAAAACATTTTCGAAGAAACGTATTTTATTCATTTTAAAACGTTTGGGATGTCATCGTTAATACAAAAACATAAGCATAAACAGAACTTACATTTATTTACACTAGTGATCTACATCTCTTTAAATCTCTCAGTGTATTGTGACTTCATATCAACACCTGTGATATAAATAAACTGAGTGGGTCAGGTTGGAAAACCTGGTGAGTACATAGGGTTTTCAACCCACAATAATATAATTATTATGTTTAATCATCAAACAGTTAACCCAATTACCCATCCCCATTATCTTCTTTATTATTAAGGATCTACCCTAAGAATCAGCTATTTCTTGTTCATTCATTCCTAAGGAGTATCCTAAGGAATAGGTATGAAGTCCATCGTTGTAAATGACACATTTGTCAAGCACAATCTGCTAGTTCTGTCACTAGGGCGCAACTACCAAAATTGTGACATTCTCTATGGGGCGCATCTGCCGAAATAGTCCTTTAGGCGCATCTGTCGGGTTTCATTGACAGTATCGTTTTCGAGAGTCCACTCGCAATACATATCAATGGGTTTTTAGAGTACACCAGTGAAAACGTCGTTCACAACACCTAGAGGTTGCGAGCCTACTAGTGTTCCACTGGACTGTCTAGAATAGTCCGTGGTTGTCATCCATACTTTGCTGAATGACGGGGCCATCATTTGGGAAAAAGGCTTCTCACATCGTCCACCTCTCACCCTCACCTTACGGTCTATTTTACCTCTCAACTAATCATCTAACTCATATTTCATCTATTACATCTACCCATGTCTTACCCCAATATTTTCGTAGATATAAAATACATATACAGTTTAAATCATTTAAAACATGTATAAAATCGTTCACCGAGCATAGATAGCAAGTAAACAGACAATATGCACACATAGCACGTAGTAAATACTTCATATCTATGTGTAAGTTGAAGGGGACCATGCACTCACCTGAAAGGTGATGACTCAGCACTCGGACAGCGCTTCGATACTCTCAAAATGATTTTCCTTCGATAAAACCTAGTACCAATACCACTAGGGTTTAGTTTAACGATAACCGCGACAAATTAATTAGTCTGACTATTATTAAGCATTAATAACACTCAATATAACTCATAATAATAGCCCAAATAATTATTTTAAGGACCTAATAACATTCCTATAATTATTTGAAAGCTATATTAAAAATTGCGTAAGCGTAGCACACTTACAGCGAATTTTATCGAAAACCGAAACTTAATTGGAGCAGCGTTTCGAAACCGAAAGGCTCTTTTTCTCGGGACTCGGGGAGCCTCGGGGCTTCCCTCGGGAGCTAGGGGTTTTATCTAGGGCTTAGGGGGGTTTAGAGGAGCTAGAGAGAGAAAGTTTAGAGAGAGAGATATGAGAAATGTGTGTGAAATTCGGAGCACTTTGCACCTCTATTTATAGTGCCAGACTTCGGTCATTACGCAGGGCGTAGGGAGGCTATGCGGGGCGTAGTCCTCGGATAAGAATGTTAGCTTCGCACCAGCTGGCTCGCACCCATTCTCGGACCCGGACAAGATCAGGTACGCTGGGCGTACCCAGCTTCGGACACGGGGCGTAATGCGAGACTTCATGGCGATCATCGGATGCGAGGCGTGATCAGCAAGCAACGGTCCAGATCGTGCCACATCATCGATTTAGCAACAGACTTCGCAAATTTCACTCTCGACTTCTAAAAATTATAACTTTTGTATACGAGCTCCATTTTTGACGTTCTTTATATCTACGCGAAGGTGGGAATATACTCTACAACTTTCGTTTAGACTCTGTTGGCTAATTTTGACTTGATTTTAAATTTTATATTATTAACAGGTCGGGATAGGATTGGTCCGTTAAATCCTCATAACTTCTTCATTCGATGTCCGTTTTCGCCCATCTTTTTCTTGTTACGCTACTCTTAACGAGATCTTCGATTCTCGTTCAGGTCGTGTCAGCTAAAAACCGCTCGATCTAATATTCGAATTTCGGGCTGTACACTGTTAGTCCGAAACTTCGAAAAATCATAACTTCTTCATACAAAGTCAGATTTGGGCATTCTTTTTATTGATGTTCTTAGTTTAACATATTCTATGACTTTTGTTTAGATCGCTCAGGCTAAATCTCGCTCTATCGTAAATTCACTATTTACACTTCCCGGTGCCGTGCCGGTTCCGTCGCGAAACTTCGACGGGTCATAACTTCTTCGTTATAACTCGCATTTCGGCATTCTTTATATGTACGGAAACCTTGTGAGATATCCTACAACTTGGTTAAGATTATTTATTCTAAATAATCTTTTGTCAAAAAAGTTGTTTTCGACCCCTATTGCCTCTAAATTGACTAGCCTGGATCTACGGGCGTTATAATTATCTCCCCCTTAGGATGATTGCGTCCCGGAATCATCAACGAAAGAGGGCTCATATAATGACTCCATATGTCATCTCTTCATTCTAGGTAATAATTATAACTTCTATATTCCTTCAAGTCTATCTCTCAGACTTATTGACTGTAAACAATATTCGATCGTGCCCCTGCTCTCTACCTCAGGTTAGACTCCAAATTATAACCTACCATCATGCGATGCACGTTTAGACTCAGGTCTGTTAGAGTCAAATTCCGGAATGGAATATGCCTTCCTTCATGGTCTAATGTGATATAATCACATTTTAACATGTAACATTTCTAGCTACCAACTTCTTTAAAAACGAGCACGATACTTCTATTGATCGCTTTGATTTCAATCGTTTGGTTTAAGTCGGACGCTACATCAAAATTGGTTCTCTGAACCACATAACCTACTCATCGTTGTTGGACTCAATGTGATATGACCACTAGGGTCGGGATAACAACAATCTTCTTAGTCATTACCAAAACAATGGTAACGACATACTTGGATAAAACGAAATCAATTACTAGTTTCTTGGTAACCTTGTGACTTTCCCTGATCCAAGTGTGAGTCTTGTGCTTCCGGTAGTATAGGCCTCTACTACCATTCATACCTACTCATACTTGTCCCAAGTATTGTCCCATAGTTTCCCAAGTCACCATGCAACAAATCACACAATCATTCAACACATCAGATAACAAAACGAAGGTTTTATTTTGTTACTTGAAACGATTACATGGGTGTTCAAGTTCACCCTAGATTATGCCTCTAATAGGCTACATCATATGAAACTGTCTATATGGCTTCTTCATAACTCGATCTCTATATATCCATCCTTACTCCTGATTCCTTGCATCGTCAGCTGCTTCGTCAAGGATCATTTGAAATGCTCTTGCCTTTGGTTTTGGCGGCACATTTAGCTTTGTAGCCCCTTCTCTCTTTGGGCAATCTTGCTTGAAGTGCCCTTCCTCGTTACATTCGTAACACACCCTTTTGTTGAATTTACACTCGTTGGCATAATGCCCATGCTTCCCACACTTGAAACAAGTCACCTCCTCACCGCATTTTCCAGAGTGTTTCTTTTTGCACTTCTCGCACCATCTTTCTTCACTCCCTCCTCTAAACTTCCTGGTACTGGTCTTGCTTCTCTCATCGGGCTTCGCAGACCCCTCAAACTTCCTCTTTTCGCCAACCTCGGTCTTGTTGGCGGCTCTTCCCTTGATCATCTCCTCAACCGACTTGGCAGCCCAGATAGCTACCTCCAAAGTAGGTGCCTGACGCACTGGTACCGCGTACTCCCATGGAAGTCCTTTTTCATACTTGTCAACTTTCGTCATCTCATCCGGAACAAGACGTAAGGCGAACTCCATCTTCTCTATGAAGTTTTTGGTGTATTCATCAACAGACATGCTTCCTTTCTTCAAGGTAAGGAATTGGTTTTCTAGCTCGAGCAGATTTTGGGTTGAGCAGTACCTACGTTTGAATTGCACCAGAAATTCTGCCCATGTCAGTTGCAGGGGCTCACTGGGGCTCAGAGTCTTCCCCAAGGTATTCCACCAACGTACAACGCCTCCTCGAAACTGACACACTGCAAATGTGGTCTGTTGTTTTCCCTTGCAATTGCACGTCATGAAAGCTAATTCCATCTCCGAGATCCAATCCATGACCCCGATCGGATCCTCCTTTCCCATGAAAGTCGATGGCTTGCAAGTCAGAAAATCCTTGTACTTGCATCCATTCCTCTCGACTTCGTCATCTTGGTTGTTTTGTCGAACTATTGGTGGGTTGACTTGACCAACAGTCCCACTGTAGTTTCCTTCCTCAGTCTGCCCTTCGTTCAACTCGGGCTGTTCGACCTGAATGGTCGCTTCCTCTCGATTTTGCTGGAGCAAACGTCTGGTTTCCTCCATTTGACGATCCAACATCGTCTGGATCATCACTTGCACTCCGGCCATCGTTATTGGCTCAGCAGCGGCTTCCACAACCGGTATTTGCTCAATCACTGGGGGCTGATCTTGGTTCCCATTTGCATTCATGTTTCCGCTACGGGTCCTTGCCATCTTGATCTATACACCGAATAAGGTGAATCTAGATCTTTATTTAGGATTGACGTTTAAATCATCCTTATCACTCCGAAACGTTTATATGATAGTTCTAATATCGTAGTTAAACGCTTAGAATCCTAAACACATAAGGTTTCCAGATCCGGTCGGCAATAGACCATAGATCCGAACAAATAACAGCATATCAGGCACAAGTATTTAGCACATAAAAGCATTTTAGGCACAATTCCTAAAATAATCTAGTGCTCACACTTCACAATCATCGCTTAGCATTCTAAGTTTAAGTCTAGAAATAAATCCATATTCCTAGTTCGCTTAAACTAATGCTCTGATACCAACTGTGACATCCCCATTTTCACGGCCAGAAAAGACCGATTTTGTTTATGCTTTATAAAAATCAGAGTACTTCTTTTAATAAAAATGTTGCGGAATTTGTTCCCAGATAAACATGATAAATACGTTATTAAAACATTTTCGAAGAAACGTATTCTATTCATTTTAAAACGTTTGGATGTCATCGTTAATACAAAAACATAAGCATAAACAGAACTTAAATTTATTTACACTAGTGATCTACATCTCTTTAAATCTCTCAGTGTAATGTGACTTCATATCAACACCTGTGATATAAATAAACTGAGTGGGTCAGGTTCGGAAACCTGGTGAGTACATAGGGTTTTCAACCCACAATAATATAATTATTATGTTTAATCATCAAACAGTTAACCCAATTACCCATCCCCATTATCTTCTTTATTCTTAAGGATCTACCCTAAGAATCAGCTATTTCTTATTCATTCATTCCTAAGGAGTATCCTAAGGAATAGGTATGAAGTCCATCGTTGTAAATGACACATTTGTCAAGCACAATCTGCTAGTTCTGTCACTAGGGCGCAACAACCAAAATTGTGACATTCTCTATGGGGCGCATCTGCCGAAATAGTCCTTTAGGCGCATCTGCCGGGTTTCATTGACAGTATCGTTTTCAAGAGTCCACTCGCAATACATATCAATGGGTTTTTAGAGTACACCAGTGAAAACGTCGTTCACAACACCTAGAGGTTGCGAGCCTACTAGTGTTCCACTGGACTGTCTAGAATAGTCCGTGGTTGTCATCCATACTCTGCTGAATGACGGAGCCATCATTTGGGAAAAAGGCTTCTCACATCGTCCACCTCTCACCCTCACCTTACGGTCTATTTTACCTCTCAAGTCATCATCCAACTCATATTTCATCTATTACATCTACCCATGTCTTACCCCAACATTTTCGTAGATATAAAATACATATACAGTTTAAATCATTTAAAACATGTATAAAATCGTTCACCGAGCATAGACAACAAGTAAACAAACAATATGCACACATAGCACGTAGTAAATACTTCATATCTATGTGTAAGTTGAAGGGGACCATGCACTCACCTGAAAGGTGATGACTCAGCACTCGGACAACGCTTCGATACTCTCAAAACGATTTTCCTTCGATAAAACCTACTACCAATACAACTAGGGTTTAGTTTAACGATAACCGCGACAAATTAATTAGTCTGACTATTATTAAGCGTTAATAACACTCAATATAACTCATAATAATAGCCCAAATAATTATTTTAAGGACCTAATAACATTCCTATAATTATTTGAAAGCTATATTAAAAATTGCGTAAGCGTAGCACACTTACAGCGAATTTTATCGAAAACCGGAACTTAATTGGAGCAGCGTTTCGAAACCGAAAGGCTCTTTTTCTCGGGACTCCGGGAGCCTCGGGGCTTCCCTCGGGAGCTAGGGGTTTTATCTAGGGCTTAGGGGGGTTTAGAGGAGCTAGAGAGAGAAAGTTTAGAGAGGGAGATATGAGAAATGTGTGTGAAATTCGGAGCACTTCGCACCTCTATTTATAGTGCCAGACTTCGGTCAATGCGCTGGGCGTAGGGAGGCTACGCGGGGCGTAGTCCTCGGATAAGAATGCCAGCTTCGCACCAGCTGGCTCGCACCCATTCTCGGACTCGGACAAGATCAGGTACGCTGGGCGTACCCAGCTTCGGATGCGGGGCGTAATGCGAGACTTCGTGGCGATCATCGAATGCGAGGCGTGATCAGCAAGCAACGGTCCAGATCGTGCCACGTCATCGATTTAGCAACAGACTTTGCAAATTTAACTCTCGACTTCTAAAAATCATAACTTTTGTATACGAGCTCCATTTTTGACGTTCTTTATATCCACACGAAGGTAGGAACGTACTCTACAACTTTCGTTTAGACTCTGTTGGCTAATTTTGACTCGTTTTTAAATTTTATATTATTAACAGGTCGGGATAGGATTGGTCCGTTAAATCCTCATAACTTCTTCATCCGACGTCCGTTTTCGCCAATCTTTTTCTCGTTATGCTACTCTTTACGAGATCTTCGATTCTCGTTCAGGTCGTGTCGGCTAAAAACTGCTCGATCTAATATTCGAATTTCGGGTTGTACATTGCTAGTCCGAAACTTCGAAAAATCATAACTTCTTCATACGAAGTCAGATTTGGGCGTTCTTTTTATCGATGTTCTTAGTTTAACATATTCTACGACTTTTGTTTAGATCGCTAAGGCTAAATCTGTTGGATTAGTGTCTAAGTCCATAACTAATTTGGTATGTACTTGACCCGATGTTGCATGGTCCTTTTGGGTTGCCTTCACCAAAGCAACTTCATAGGATGAATTATGGAGAGAAAGGATTAAATATGATTTATTAATATATTATGAGAATAATATATTAAAGGAGAAATCATATTGTTTAATTAATATTAGTCAAGAATTAATAAGAATTAAGTTTGTGACTAAAACAGATTAATTAAACTTAAGCAACTGAAATTGTAATTATAAGATAATTACAATTGGGCTATGGATTGCCTTATATTATAAGGTTGGACGAATTCTATGGGGAAACCCATTGGAAATCGTCCAAGGCCTTTAAGGAAAGGAGTCCATGGGTTGCTTAGGGCTTAAGCATCCAAATTAGGGTTTCCTTGTTAGATAACCCTACTAGCCTCACTATATATAGAACCCTTATGCTCCAAAAATGTGGTGAACCAATTATCTAGGGTTTCCACACGTTTTTTAGAGCCTCCTTCTCTTCTCTTCTTCATCCTCTTGCTCTTGGTGTTTGTGAACCATCAGAGGAGTAGCATTTGTGACTCTAAGCTTTCTAAAGTCATTACAAGGAGGATTTGAGATTGTTATTGCTACATAACAATCAAGGTATGATCTAAACCCTAATTATATGTTGTATTGATTATCATATGCTAGATCTAGGGTTTATAGTCTTGGATAAATTGCATGTACAATAGAGAAACCGAGATCCAAGCATTAGGGTTTGTGTGAGCACATAAGATGTTCTTATGGCTAAAACTCATCAGTGGTATCAGAGCCTAGATTGGTTTCTATTGTATTGATGCATTATGTAGCTGAAAATCGAAATATGGCTTACTGTTCGACCTGACTCGGCGAGTCACTACTTGGACTCGGCGAGTCAACCCTACTCGGTGAGTTCCAGAGTGTGACTTAGCCAGTCGGAGCGTCAGACAGAGGAAATTTCGGATTTTGTTGCTGTTTTGCTTAAGGATAATTATCATATTCGTTTTAAACCTATAAAATACGAATTTTATTGTTTCTTAAAGGATATCCTTGCCAAAACACAAGATAATTACCAATTGATTAGATAATAACTTCCTTATATGATAAAGATTGGATTATTTGTATTAATTGGGTAACTTATTTTGCAAGAAATTTAAATTAGGTCAAATATAGATAATGATGAAATTAATTGTTTAATTTATATTATTTGTTATTTGATCCTTGTGTTATGAAGAGTTTAAATTTTCCCCCTTTAGGTTTTATAGTTTAAATTTGAACTCAAAAGTTTAGTTTTGAAATTTAAATAGTTGAAACCCTAATGTTTTGAAAAGGTTTCAAAACTTGCCCTCAAGTTTTGGAATTTAAATTTTGATTAAATGTTTAATTTTGATGTATATTTAAATTCTAAACCTAAATGTTTTGAAATGTTTCAAAACTTGTGCTCAAGTTTTGGAATTTAAAAGTTGATTAAAAGTTTAATCTAGGAATGTTAAATTCTAAAACCCTAGTATTGTTTTGAAAAGTTCAAATCACACCCTTATGGTTTTATTAATTAACTAAGGTGTATAATTAAAAGAGATTTAATAAATCCATAAAAGTTTTTGTTTACATTTAATTGAATTAAAAGCATAATCGTTAAATTTGATCACCTAGTATTTTAAAAGTGTAAAATACACCCTATATTATATATAACATTAAAAGTCTAACATTATATATATGTATGAGTAAAAGTCAGTCTTACCGTTAGTAGGCCTTATTCACGAAGCTGGTCTATAAGGGGTGTTTAAGGAAATTGCCTATAAAATGGCGATTGAATGGGTATCCACTCTTACCCACCGCACTCTTGACTAGTGGAGGGTCGTTAGCCGAACAGGTAGGATAGGACAAAACCTTCCATTATAAGTATAATGAAGTATAAAAGTAACTAAATGCTTTACAAATTCCCAATCTTAGTTACTTAGGTAAAAGTGAATTGATGCAATTCCATGAAATTACACTTTGTGCCCTTGCGAAGACGTTAGTGGAGCGTGTGTGGTTTACCGGCACACTAAATGGTTCTAAGAAAAGGTAGCAAAGGGTAACTCAATGTTTGTCATAGTTCGGTGGAGCGTGTGTGGTTTACCGGCACATCGAATAGGTGACTGTAACATGTGAGGGCACCATGTAAGTTCGCATGGTTATTCACACCCGCTTTGTGACCCTCGGCATCCCAGTCACAAACTAGAGGGGCATATCGAGATTTAAACATGCCATTGAAATGTTCAATGAATCTCAAAGGATCTAGGAGTTTTCATAGAATTAACACTTAAATTTCTTTTTCGTTTTTCGTGGTGGAAATTAGTGAACCGTCATTCACTTACCTTCAAATATTCTGCAATTAGATTACGGCATCCCATTTCTAGGTTGTAGCATATTGTGTTGGGTCCTAGCCTTAGTATCTCATTTGGGTGATTTACTAAGGACTCAATCAATCAACTAACTTGAATTTGTTTTCTCCCGTTTTGTAGATGTCAAAGTACGACAACTATGGTCTTCCCAAATCCCGTGGAACAAGCTTTCCACATGAAGATGATATTCCACGATTCGATCGAGGAACAAGAAATCATGCTTCACTTCCTCCACCTCCTCCAATTATTCTCCCTAACCCACAAGTTCGAAGGCTTGAAAAGTTCAAGCTGACTCAAGCCCTTTTGGCAAGTAAACATGAAGAGGGAAAGTCGGTGTGTGCACACGTCCTAGGGATGAAGTCACACATTGATAGGTTAAGAATGTTGGGATCCGTTGTCTGTGAGGAGATGGCTGTTGATTGGGTTCTTCAGTCACTTCCTAACTCGTATAGTGAGTTCGTAAGAGAGTACTATATGATGAACTGCGACGTGACCCTTATAGATCTCACCTATATGCTTATTGCTGCTGAATCAGCAATGGTTTGGCGCAATAGAAAAGCAAAGTTGATTGGTGAATCTGCCTTCAAGACCTCTATGGATATAGACAATGGCAACGAAAGACGTGTTATGATCGAAAATTTTGATCATAAGAAAAGGGCAATGTCTGAAGTAGTTCCATGTCCTGTTCCAAAAGAGTCAATTTGCTTTTATTGCCAAGAGAATGGGCATTGGAGACGAAACTGCCCTATTTACCTAAGAGATCTAAGAGATGGGAGAGTCAAAACGTATGGCTCTGCTTTAGGTAAAATCCATTGACTAACTCTTTTAAGCTCCTATTCTAGATTCTTAATACATAATGTGATAAGATTACAATTGATGTTTTGTAGGATTGAAGAAAAGAGAGGAAGCTTAAGGAAAGAAGTGACCAGAATCTAAACGTGAAGAAATGTATTTCGATCGCATTACTTGAAGATTAGATTCTTGAGCTACTACTTAGAGTTAGAATTAGATTGCTAAGAAATATGTATTAGCATAGTTTTTCAATGAATTGCATTGTAAGGACAAATTTTTTCCGCAATAAAATAAATTTTGACTTTATATTATTTTTTTTATCCTTGCAATGGCGTGTATGAAACATTGATGTTTGAATGTTTCTATTATTAGCAATAATGGATTTGATTCTTAATTATGAAAATGTCGAAAATTTACCAAATAAGGAGAGTTTCTCATCGCCCAAGTTTCAGTTGGACAGAAATTTGGAATCACGCAACTTGGTTGCATGATGAATGAGAAATTTCATATTTGGAAATTAGACTAATTCGTTGACAAAGTGTCAAGTGAAGGACTAGGAGATCGAGTACACAAAGTTGTGTGTTGATCAAAGTCCACCATAAGAGTAACAAAGATATCCGTCATGATTTACTAAAGGTTTAGTAAATATGATTATACTTATAAGATTAAGTGTAATTATGAATTGATTGAAAAGGTTTAAATCAATAGCAGAACGAATAAGAAGAATAAAGTAGGCAGAAAGATAAAAGTTTCTCCATTCTAAGAAGAAGGGAGAGTACCTTTTGCCCTTTATGATAGGTCTTAATGATTAAGAACCATATCTCAATTGATCCTCTAAATGAGTCTTAGTGCAATTGTATGTCTAAGAAGAGGAATCAAGAAGTCAATCATACTTCGTTCCAAAACAAGTCTTAGAGTTAAGATTGTGACATTGAGTGATACGTATTAAGAAGGTTTATAACATTCATCAAATGAGGAAAGTTGTGATGTTTTGGATAAGACAAAGACCAACTAGGACCTATTTATGAAGTGTTTTGATAAAAACTGCACTAACTCTTGAATATTTGTTTGTCAAGAAATGTTTATTGACAAGAGAATCTTATATGTCGAGGAGTCAGTGGGAGTCTTAATGGTCTTGAAAGGTTTCAAGAACAAATCAAAATAGACCTTATTGATCATCACTAGCACACGAGTTGAGGTTTACAACATATCATGTTGACACTATATTGTTTCTGTGCCCTTCCAATTGAGTTAATTATGCATGTGAGCCCTATGAGTTCTCATTTGAATGCATAAAGGGCAAGGACCTTGATCAATGAAAAGTACATTGATAGGAAAAGGTGAGTTGCTTAACTACTTGCAAGACATGGTGGGCAGCCGTGCTACCATAAGGCAAGAAATCAAGATTAAGAAAGTTCGGTCCATATGAGTTTGAATTTGTCGTAAACTTTGGTTTTGACAAATTCACATGGATAAGAACACATACACCATTAAAATCTAAGTGTCATAAGATTCCCTCCTTCATGAAAGTGATTGTGAGGAAATGCTTTCACTAAGAAAGATTTTAAGAAGATAGTGATTGTGAAATTGAATTCTCGAATTCGATTATGGTTACGGTATCCTTTTCCATGATTCAAATTGTGAGATTAGGCAATTAGTCTGAATTGTTTAGACACACATATGAGCTATCTAAAGGAAAGGTGTATAAGCTTAGATAAAGGATTATCAAAGCATTAGGTATTAGAAACATAAACTTAAGAAATTCAACAATTATTGTTTTTCTGGAAGTTAAGCTGGTTTCTGAATACATGTCAAAGCTAATGGGAGCATAAGTGTTATGTTTATAATAATCATCATGATAGTGGGAGCATAAATGTTATGATTGTATGATTATTATGGAAAGTATTTCAAGTTAGCAATATTAATTATAGAAAACAAGAGTTATACTTTGCAGAGTCGCAATAGTTGAAAATTTGTTTTGCTATAATTAAGGGAGAGAATATTATGCTTCATTTCAAATCTAAAGGCTTAGGTTGTGGAATGTTAATAATTTAGTCAAGGATACATAGTGTGTTCTCAAATTTCGATTATGATTACGGCATTCCTCTTCATAGTTTGAATGTTGAGAACGTAGCACATAGAATATTATGGCAGAAGATTAATAAAGTATTAAATCTTCATGTAAGACATAATGCATCGTGTCCAATACGCTTCGGGTACGGGATGATTGCAAATGCTATAATATTTGACCATTCTAAAATTTTCCAAATGTCTAGCGCATTTAGAGGGAAGAAGGACAAGAATCGGTTTTGACTAAGATAACTAAACAACTATCAAAGGAGAATCCAAAGTTCGCCGAGGATTGGTCACTTGTGAGTAGTTGGAAGTATAGTATTGAATGGACCATATCGACATTATTATGAATAGATAAGATTCTATAAAGAATGAGTTGTCATATGGAAAATATGGAAACGTGTCCATATTGGGAATTGAATATTGAAAGTCTATGTCTAAATTAGAAACTTTTATGCAAAAGGATGTTCAAAGGAATGTACTTTGAGTGAGAGACATCATATCTAGGGAGTTGTATTGTAACAATCTCCGATAGAGGTCTTTGTAATATTGTTGGCAATAGTCTTTGTGACTTTTTGTGCTATGACATTACGAAAAGGATCATTGCATAAAATGTTAGAATCTAACATATTCTATAAGTGGCAAGAATTTGATATTCTTTCACTTACGAAAAAGGATTTGGAGTTGTGAAATGAGTATGATTGGAAATGTGTTCATTTGATCTATTTCACAAAGTAAGAACCATAGGTAAACATTGGGTGCATGATAAGAGCATGGGACAAGTGTAATAATTCAAGTAAGAAGTTGATTACCCGAAACAACAAATAATGAGTAATCGATATGGTGATAAATAAAAGGTGTTTTATTTATGCTCAAAGGTTTGAGGCCATATGGGATTAGTATTATTCTTGTGTTTCACTTTGCATGTTTTGACTTCCTGAATAATTTAATTGGTTTAGAACAGTCAAATTATTCGAACTGGCCACAATCGTTCATATGTTGGAAGCAGGTATGAATAAAGACTGTCGTGAATTGGTGTGTGGATTGTCTAAAGAGCATTAGACATAAGCAAATGTTTGCTGCAACGTTCATGAGTGCTTATGAATGTGATTTGAGCATTGGATTAAACCCACGCTCACTTGGATCACTCCATGAATTGTATCACGAATGATTGGTGAGACGATAACATCTTATATTCTTGAAACCGAGATGTGTGAGTTGTATCTTGCAAATCGGTTGCACATTGATAATATGTAAACGCACCAGTAACTTGGTGTCATAAAACATATTGTTTTGTGTGATTCGGTGAGTGAGTGCAAGCGAGCATTGAATCAAAGTTTATCCGTTCCTTTTATCCAAAGTAGGATAAAAGCGATATCTTTGGGCCCCTCGATGATTTAGTGATGACAAACGTAAATGCTCGGCCGGGCTAGGGCTAATTTGATTTGTTCAATTAGTCAGTCGTCATAAATCGGAAGTCGAGAAATGGTACAGAGAGAATGATTAGAAATCATGTCTTATACGATATCTAGAATGGAGGAATATATGATCCCTTATCTAAAGGACACGCGTGTCTGATAGGATCAGAGTTGACAGCGGCTTTGGAAAGCTACGATTGCAGATCAGGATCTGAAGTCATACGTAGAATAGTTATTAGACTTATCCAAGTGGGAGACTGTTGGATTAGTGTCTAAGTCCATAACTAATTTGGTATGTACTTGACCCGATGGTGCATGGTCCTTTTGGGTTGCCTTCACCAAAGCAACTTCATAGGATGAATTATGGAGAGAAAGGATTAAATATGATTTATTAATATATTATGAGAATAATATATTAAAGGAGAAATCATAATGTTTAATTAATATTAGTCAAGAATTAATAAGAATTAAGTTTGTGACTAAAAGAGATTAATTAAACTTAAGGGACTGGAATTGTAATTATAAGATAATTACAATTGGGCTATGGATTGCCTTATATTATAAGGTTGGACGAATTCTATGGGGAAACCCATTGGATATCGTCCAAGGCCTTTAAGGAAAGGAGTCCATCGGTTGCTTACGGCTTAAGCATCCAAATTAGGGTTTCCTTGTTAGATAACCCTAATAGCCTCACTATATATAGAACCCTTATGCTCCAAAAACGTGGTGAACCAATTATCTAGGGTTTCCACACGTTTTTGAGAGCCTCCTTCTCTTCTCTTCTTCATCCTCTTGCTCTTGGTGTTTGTGAACCATTAGAGGAGTGACATTTGTGACTCTAAGCTTTCTAAAGTCATTACAAGGAGGATTTGAGATTGTTATTGCTACATAACAATCAAGGTATGATCTAAACCCTAATTATATGTTGTATTGATTATCATATGCTAGATCTAGGGTTTATAGTCTTGGATAAATTGCATGTACAATAGAGAAACCTAGATCCAAGCATTAGGGTTTGTATGAGCACATCGGATGTTCTTATGGCTAAAACCCATCAAAATCTCACTCTATCGTAAATTCACTATTTATGCTTCCCGGTGCCGTGCCGGTTCCGTCGCGAAACTTCGACGGGTCATAACTTCTTCGTTATAACTCGGATTTCGGCGTTCTTTATATGTACGGAAACCTTGTGACATATCCTAAAACTTGGTTAAGATTATTTATTCTAAATAATCTTTTTTCGAAAAGTCGTTTTCGACCCCTATTGCCTCTAAATTGACTAGCCCGGATCTACAGGCATTACAACTTGCATGAAAGAACATCGTTGGATTATGGCAGAAAGGTTACGAATGGGTTGTAACAGGGGAGTAATTATAACACTATGGTGGATCATAGTGTTCACGTAGTCCTGAGCCCACTGATATGTATGGTATGTGGTATTTTAGGGAACTCACTGAGCTTTGTGATTACGTTCTTGTGGTTTAAACATTTACAAGTACTTGTAGTCCAAAGGGAAGGGTTTGACTTTACTGCACCGCATCCCCCGATGATTTTTTGCATTGATGATTGTTATTTTACTCAGATGATTGTGATACATTTTACTATGACTAATTTTGGAAACCAGTATTGATGTATGGATTTGATGTTTGAAAATGAAATTTTTATCAGTATTTTTAGGACGTTACAAGTTCCTATCAGAGCCTTGGTTTGAAGGATTCGGGCACACTCTTGGGTGTGTCTGAACTCAAACTCAGGAATTGATAATCTCTTTGAAAGAAAAGTAATTTTTAAAAAAATATTCTTACAAAGAAAGGGATGTGATGCATGCGATCATCCGAGCTCAAGTAAGTGATTCCTAAAATGATCATACATGAGTTTTAGGATTAGTATGCTATTATGTGAGTTACATGTTAGATTAGGGCTAAGGTACCTTTAGGAATTGCAAGATAGAACTGCCTGATTTGTGTGTTGCCTTTTAGTATAAGGAGATTGGATGTTATTGTTGGATTAGGTGTCTAAGTTCATAACTATTTTGGTATGTACTTTACCCGATTATAAGCATGGTGCTTTTGGGTTGCCTTCACCATAGCAACTGATAGGATGAATTATGGAGAAAGATGATTAATTATGATTTATTAATATATTATAAGAATAATATATTAAAGGAGAAATCATATTATTTAATTAATATTGATCAAGAATTAATTTAGAATTAATTTTGTGGTCAAAAGAAATTAATTAAACTTGGGGGACTGATGCTGTGATTATAAGATAATTGCAATTGGGCTGATGGATCACCTTGGATTATAGGTTGGATGAATTCTATGGGAAGCCCATAAGGAATTAGTCCAAGGGATATTCTAAAAGGAGTCCATGGTCTGCTTAAGGCTTAAGCAGTCATATTAGAGTTTCCACCTGAAAACCCTAGCAACCACAAGTATAAATAGACCCCCTAACATAAGGATTTCGACCTATGCTTCTTGGTGTTGCCCTAGCCGATTTTCTTCCCTCTCCAAGTCATCTTGTTGCATTGAGTGTTTGTGATTTCATTAGAGGTTCAACATTTGAGGCACTAGGCTTTCAGAAGTCAAGATCAAGAAGGATTGTGATTGTTATTGCTACATAATAATCAAGGTAAACTTTCTAACCCTAATCATATGTGATTTTTAGATTTGTATGCTAGTCAATTAGGGTTTATTGCTTTGGTATTCAATGTTGTATGTTTAATTAGAAAACCCTAGATCAAAGCAATTAGGGTCGCATGAACACCATAGGAATGATGTTATGCTCATAACCCATTAGTGGTATCAGAGCCTAGGTCGTTTTTCTAGTGAATAGATGCAAAAGTGAATTGCCAAAGTTCAAGAAAATCGAATAATTTGTCTTCTTACTGGCAGACTCGCTGTGAAAACCCGAAATTTTCATTCGTACAAACCCTACAGTCAAGAACTTCAAATAAAAGTTAAATACTTTTCTGCTAATTTTTATCCGGTTTAAAGTCCATTTGAGTATTTTTAATGATTATTCTTGAAACGAACGAATAAAAGGAAGTATTCTCTCGAGTCTTGGAGTAGCAAACACACACGTAACACCTTGGTTTGGTGTTCATGGCCAAACAAAGGGGTTTGGGCCATGAACTCCCTTAGGGTCACAAACTCATGCTTAAGGCATGAGTTTACTCTTCATTCTCTCATTCTCCAACTCCCCACCTCAAGAACTTCCACCATTCTCTCTCTCAAGTATCATAACTACTTTTGTCCAATCTTCCGAAAACGTAAGTATTTCTTCACTTGATTTGTTGTTATAACCTTACATCTAGTTGTTATACATCATTTCATCCATGAATTCTTCATTTTCACTTAGATCTTCAAGTGTTCTTCAAAACACCAAGAACACCAAGAACATACACTAGTGTTCTTGGACCTTAAACACCCAATCAAACTTCTATCTTGTAAGTACACTTGTCCTAGCTTGTTATGTACTTGAAATGAACTTATTTACATGTAGAAATCACAAAGAAACACAAGATCAAAGCTGTTTACGGCGAAGACATGTTCTTGGGCCGTAAACCCTAATAGATGGGGAAAAGTGCACCCGAGTCCTTTCCTTGGCCTTGGATACTAGTCTAGATCACTTCCTTGAAGTGTTTAGGACCTTAAAAATCAAAAAGATCAAGTGCACATAGAGTTTACGGCCGTAAACTCATAAATAAATGGTCCTTAGGCCGTAAACTCTATAAAGTGGTACCATTATGCCCCTAATGTTTCCTAAGGCTTGGACTTGATCATAGGATGCTCAATATTGACTTATAAGACCTTGAATCACCAAATGGAACTACGTACCATGAGTTTACGGCCGTAAACTCATGGGGAAATGACCTTAGGCCGTAAAATCCTTAAGGAGTGGTCCTTGGGCCATAAACTCAAATGACATGCCATGCAACCTTTAGATGCAACCCTTTGGTACCTATAGCACTTGAATCAAAGTGTTTCCATGTCCTAGGGTGTCTTAACTTAGTTAATTAGTTGTTAAATGAATAATTGGATACATATATGTGTTATTATATGTTATTTAGGATCATTGTGTATGTTTAAGTCTTCACTTGACACCTTGCACTTGTCCAACACTTTCGTACAATCCACTCACTACAGGTGAGTTTATACCCCTTAATCAACCTTTTAAATGTTTTTAAATGCTTTTATGGGGGGGAATACAAGTTGAATCACACTAGTTATTATATCAATCACATGTGATTAATAACTAGCATACAGATGGATTATATCAATCACATGTGATTAATAACTAGCATACAGATCGATTTTCTATACTTAAAACTGTTTCGTCAACAAAACTACTTGAAAATGATTATCAATTACTTTTACATGTTAAACTCTTTATAAAACCTAGTTGTGTTTTCCAAATCTTTACTTTCAATTCTTTAAACTCTTATATTGTCTAATCATGTCCAATTCATATATAGTTATATAAGTAAGGTTGGAAGGACTTAGGACTGATAATACACTCTATTTCATATTCCTTGTTTGGTTGGGGACTTAGAGTACCCTATTGTTTGTCCGAGTGTCATTTGATCCTTAGTTATATATGATGTGTATATGTATAAACATAAAAGATTGTTATCTTATTTCAATACACTCGGAGATACACTCAACATTACTATTAAACTATAATAGGTATAGTTTAGAGTTATACTACTTACTATTCCTAGTACAATGAAACATACAAGGAGTCAGTTCATAAAGGAGTCACTACACACTATAAACAATACATACATTACACTATACAACTAAACATACTATGATGAGAGTCAGAGAGAACATACACTAGTACATAATATTCATATATACTATATAATATACTAGAGAACATACTATGATGAGAATCAAGGAAGACATACACGACTCTAACACATACACTACATACACACTATAACATAAATGTGAGGCACTACTTCGGGGCATGGAATCTCTGTCACGGCTCGTCTTGTATCCAGAGTCTCCTGAAGGGAGAGCGTGAATTCTTGTATAGATCTATACTGGACTGACCGTCCTACACCTTGCCGCTAGCTATAGTGGGACCTGCAGGTCTACGGGTGATGAATGTCATAACATTTCGACGTCTTACATCGTTTTGGTTCACTAGGTCGATCAAGTATGGTTACAATTATATCACATTATACCTTAATTAAAAATTGGATTAAGGTAGTTAGTCTAATAGTAGTTATAATATTATTATACTACAGTACTTCATTATTTTCCCCTTTACATCTACTTTGTGATCTCCTCACAATAAAGAGTAATGTAAAAAATATATTTTCACTAATGATAGTCATGTTTGGGAAAACACTCACTTTCACAAAGAACAAACATACAGTACTCTCGATGCCTTGGTAGAAGGCTGCTTTTAATGGAAAATGTAGGGTTTTCTAAGAGATTCAAACAATTGCTACAAACATTTTACATACTTTTACACTCAAACTCTTACAAACATTTTCATACAAATTATGACACTAAATACTTATGAACTCACCAGCTTTGATGCTGATAAACTCTTTCAAAATAACTTGTATTCTCCGGTCATCAGTAGACAGGTACCGACGCCAGCTTTTGAGAAGATGGAGCACATACAAGACTCATCTTTTATTTTTATTCATATTTTGGTGTCTTATAAACCACATAACACACTTGTATTAAAATTATATATTTAATGCAATGGATGATGTTGTTTACTTGTTTACTATTATACTGTGTTGTGATACTATACATGATGTCCTCCGCCCAGAACGTTTCCGCCGTTCTTGGTTTTGGGGTGTGACACTCGCTGAGTCCATATATGGACTCGATGAGTAGGTCCTACTCGACGAATTCGATAGTGGACTCGACGAGTCCAAGGGTCTGTTGCCGGATTTTTCGATTTTCTTGCCAGATTTTGTTGAGCATTACTTCCAAAACTCGTTTTATTGCCTAAAATTGATTTTTTTCTGTTTGGAATGGTTATCCTTATCAAAATTTATGGATTTGATTAAATATGGATAATATAGGATTATTATAAGTCAAATATTTGACCTAGTAAGTTTAAAATTTTCAATTTACATCCTTTAGGTTTTATAGTTTAAATTTGAACTTCAAAGGTTTTAGTTTTTGAAATTAAATAGTTAAACCCTAATGTTTTGAAAAGTTTCAAAATTTGTCCTCAAGTTTTGGAAAAAATTTAATTAAAAGGCTTTAATTTTGAATTATTAAATTCTAAAATCCTAGTATTTTGAAAAAGTTCAAATTACACCCTTATGGCTTTATTAATTAATTAAGTGTATAATTAAAAGAGAGTTAATAAATCCATAATGATATGGTTTAAGTTTAATTAAAGTAAAAGTATAATATTTTGAATTAGACCACCTAGTATTTTAAAAGTGTAAAATACATCCTTATATTATATATAAAATTAAAAGTCTAATATTATATATGTATGAGTAAAGAGTTAGTCTTACCGTTAGTAGGCCTCATTCACGAAGCTGGTCTATAAGGGGTGTTTAAGGAAATTGCCTATAAAATGGCGATTGAATGGGTATCCACTCTTACCCACCACACTCTTGACTAGTGGAGGGTCATTAGTCGAACGGGTAGGATAGTACAAAATCTTCCATTATAAGTATAATGAAGTACGAAGTAACTAAACATTCTTATAAATTCCCAAATCTAAGTTACTTTAGGAAAAATGTGGAGTTGGTTCTAATCCATGAAATTTCACATTGCACCTTGGTGGTTGTTAGTGAAGCGTGTATGGTTAACCGACACACTAATATAGGACCAATGACAGATGGCAATGGGTAGCTCGTAGATTATTCTAGATCAATGGAGCGTGCGTGGTTAACCGGCACATTGATTAGGTGATCACATCTTCGATAGTACCAAGCTAATTTGCATGGTTATCCACACCTTGTTTGTGATCCTCGGCATCCCAGTCACAAACACCAAGCTAGTACATACCTGAAGTGCTAGTCTCTTCCATACTTTCTTTTCAAATAAAAGGAGCAGTTCCTCTTCCAATGCCCAGTTTCTCCAAAAAATAAACAAGATCCATCTATGTAAGTCTTATTAGATTTCTTGGGCTTATAGGTGTTTAGTCCATAAAACACGGGCTTCTTAGATCACATAAAGTGGCTCTTTTCAGCCTTGCATTATTTTATTATTTGAACAAGTTTTAAACAAATATCATTGTATTTATTGGAATATTGCTTAACTTGTTATATCAACACACACACACACACACACACACACACATATATATATATATATATATATATATATATATATTATCCAAGACTTCCTGGAAGTCAGGAATAACTATTCCTAGTGTGAGGTTACAAGCATCTTGAGCATCACAGCGATACCTTTACAATGTATCATGTTTAGGTCAATTTCTCAAAAAAAGTTGTTTAGGACTAGGAACTTTAAGTGTATACAATTTCACATCTCTTACGACATAGTCTCTCAAGACATGAACCCTTTCATTGAAGTTGTGTCAATTGAACGTTATTGTTTCATTAAGTCATTTAAAGAAATCCCAATTCATGGTTATGAGAGTGGATTATTTATATCTAAAAAATTTTAACAAAATTTATTAGTATTTTCAATATTATATCTTTAACAATTAATAACATTTTCATTTCAAAAAATAATTTTTATCAATGTCTAGGATCCAAGTTGCAGAATAAATAAGTAGTTAGGTATCCATTATCTCATTCATTTAAATCCAACCTGGTAGATATCGATTATCAATTATATCCTACTATATAACTCCTACATTTGTGGTATCGCTAATAAAAAATTTAATTAGATATGCTTTGTCACACCCCAAAACCTGAACGACATAAACGTTCTGGGGCGGAGGACGTCATGTACAGTATCACAACAAAGCATAATAGTAAACAAGCAACAACATCATCCATTGCATTAATAATATAATTTAATACAAGTGTGTTTTGTATAGTTTATAAGACACCAAAAATATGAATGATCAAAATAAAGACGAGTCTTGAACGAGCTCCATCTTCTCAAAACCTGGCATCGGTACCTGTCTACTGATGACCTGAGAATACAAGTTATTTTGAAAGAGTTTAATTATCAGCTTTAAAGCTGGCGAGCTCATAAGCATTTTAGTGTCATTGTTTGTATGAAAATGTTTGTAAGTGTTTGGAGTATAAGTTTGTAAAAGTTTGTAGTAAATGTTTGTATCTCCTAGAAAATCCTATATTTTCTACTAAAAGTAGCCTTCTACCAAGGCATCAAATGTTCTGTATGTTTGTTTCTTGTAAAAGTGTGTATTTTTCCCAAGTGTGACTATCATTAACAAAATATAGTTTTTACATTACCGTTTATGTGAGAAGATCACAATGTGAATGCAATGGGAAAATAATAAAGTATTGTAGTGTTGTATTATAGTGACTACTGTTGTACTAACTACCTTAAACCAATTGTTAATTAAGGTATAATGTGATATAATTATAACCATACTTGATCAACTTAGTAAAACACGACGCTCGAAAAAGTCGAAATGGAATGACATTCGTCACCCGTAGACCTGCAGGTCCCACTGTAGCTAGCAGCAAGGTGTAGGACGCTCAGTCCCGTATAGATTTATACACAAATTCACGCTCTCCCTCCAGGAGACTCTGGTTACAAAACGAGCCATAGCAGTGATGCCATGCCGCAAAGTAGCGACACACATTTATGTTATAGTATTCTTGTATATGTATTGTATGTACTAGTGTAGTGTATGTTCTCTCTGTCTAGTATGTAGTATGTTCTCTTTGTTTCTCATCATAGTATGTTCTCTTGTATAGTATATAGTATGTATTGTTTCTCATTATAGTATTCTCTATATGTTTCTCTTTATAGTGAGTATTGTTTCTCGTTGTAGTATTCTCTATCTGTTTCTCTTTATAATATGTATTGACTCATGTATGAACTGACTCTTTGTATGTTTCATTGTACTAGAAATAGTGAGTAATGACTTCCTAAACTATACCTATTATAGTTTACTAGTAGAGTTGTTTGTATAAATGAACATGTTTGTACACCTTTGCTACCCAAAGGTATTGAACTGAGATAAAGGCTTTTATGTCTATACATATATACATAATATATAACTAAGTATCAAATGACACTTGGACAAACAACAGGGTACTCTAAGTCCACAACCAAACAAGAAACAAGAATTAAAGTGAGTTATCAGTCCTAAGTCCTTCCAACCTTACTTATATAACTATATATGCATTAGACATGGTTTTGACAATATATAAGTTTGAAAGAGTTAAAATAAAAGGTTTGGCATATAAGAACAAGTTTGATAAAGAGTTTAGTATGTAAAAGAGTTTGATAAACATTTTGAAGTAGTTTGCTCGATAAAACAGTTAAAAGTATAGTAAATCCATTTGTTTGATAGTTATTAATCACATGTGATTGATATAATAACTATAATGTTTCAACTTATATCCCCCCCATAAAAGCATTTAAAATCATTTAAAAGGTAGATTAAGGGGTATGAACTCGCCTGTAGCGAGTGGTTTGGAAGAACGAGCGGTATAGGATGCTAAGTGCCAAGTGAAAACTTGAGCACACACACGGATCCTATCTATCATATAATGATACATATATGTGTACAATTAGTGTTTAAACAACTAATTATGCAAGGAAAGACACCCTAGATCATAGAAAACACTTAGATCCAAGTGCTAGAAGTACTAAGGGTTGCATATAATGGGATGTATGGCCACACATTAGTGTTTACAGCCAAGTGGTTGTGTGTTATGTGTGTGTACGGCTAGAGTGCACTGCCCAAGTGAGTGTACGACCGTACACTCATGGTGAAACATGCCATTGAGTGATTTAAAGTCCTCTTAAGCATCTAGGTAGTGTGTCTTAACCAATACTCAACCTTATTGAAAGTTAAATGCCATTTTGGACTCTAAAAAGGGTGTCTACGGACATACAAGGAGTGTACGGCCGTACACCCTTGATAACCATGTAAAAATGGTCAAAATTGTATTCAAGGTTCAATCTTTCATTCCCTAAGTGTTCTTGATCAAGTGTTAGCCTAGAACATGAGTTTTAAGGCTATTAAGCACCAAATGAAGGGGTGTACGGTCGTATACTCCTTATTGACCATGTTTTGGGCATTTTCTAAGGAATAAAGTCAGTAAGAAACAAGCACAAAGAGTGGTACTTACAATAGGGAAGCCTTTAGGGGTGTTTGAAGTCCAAAAACTAGAAGATATGCTTGGTGTTCTTGGTGTTCTTGAAGTACACTTGAAGATCTAAACAAAATGAGTAATTTCATGGATGAAATGGTAGATCCTAACTAGATAGTGTAATGAATCATCAAATGGAAGGACGAAACACTTACAACTTGAAGATCTAGAAGCAAAAACAGATGATACTTGAGAGAGAAGTTGATTTTCGGCCTTAAGAGTGTGAAAAGAGGTGAAAGGATGCTAACACTCTCATTTATACTTGAGAGTGTACGGCCAGAAGGGGTGTACGGCGGTACACTCCATGCGTATGGTCATACACTCCTTAAGTTGGAGTGTTTGGCCGATTTTTGAAGTGTTGGACTTGTGGGACTCCTTTCTAGACCCTAACTTTGAAGATACAAGGCTTAGAACACTCTAATTGACTCTAAAGAATGCTAGGAGATAGTAAAACGAGTCTTGAACTTGATTGTTTTGAATGGTTTGTACAAGAAAGAAATTTCGGGTTGTCACATGTTTGATCCAATCTATGCCTCGGAACTCTCTTGCTTAGGTATCATTTACCTTAAAAGATTTTCGATCAAATCATCCAATTTGAACAACTTGTGCAACTGCCTATAACTTGGTTATGGAAATTGCGAAAACACACAGTACATGAAAAGATAACACTAAATGGTTAGGTATCCTTTATCCCACTAGTGCATACAAGAGATATGCAAGTGTTCTTCAAAAAGGATTGCATAAATTTGAGGTTTGTAAAGGGTATTTAATGTTTTTATAATTCTAGTTTAAAAATATATTATATCATGGTTATTAGATGCATCCAATAAACCATGGTATAGTTTAAAAATCTTATTTTATGTAAAAATCAAATTTTAACAATGTTCTTTTATAAAATTCGGTTTTATAAAATTGATACGATCAAATTTTAATAGCTAGTATTAAGTTCGACGTTTGAGCACTTTAGAACATTTTTTAACCTTTTAATAAAACTTTCTTGTACAAAATAAGGTTTGAATTTTAATAAGTATACAAATCTCTATTTTAAATTTATATAACTTTAATCCCAAAATTTCATCGATTACTAGCTTTAACAATAAAACTTGTTTTAATTTCAAAACTATTTTACAAGCTTATGTTAAAATGTAAATTTTCAATAAAACAAAACTCCTTTGTGGTATTTATTTATGTTCAAATATTATTTTGCATTTAAAAATCTAATTTATCAACTATAACATAATAATAACAACATAAATATAAAACAAACAAACGTATTAAAAAACACATGTGCATAAACCAAGCTATAAACTAGTTATATTTTTTGAGCCATTACAAAAAATATCAAGTCTATTCCTAAAAGTACATTAGGGACCTTTATATCCTAATGTCTTCATGTTCTCTCACTTGCTTCAATACCTTGTAGCAAGTTTATAAATATAATTTTATAAAGTTTAAGAAACTTTATTAAAATCAAGCTTATAAACTTTTGATCTTCAAAATGGCCACCATCATCATTCTTGTTACATTTTTATAAAAATAAACTATTTCTAAAACTAATCTATTACTTACAAAAATTAACACACCAAAACTATCTATTTAATTATTACATACCATATGAATTAATAAACAATTACAACCATTTTAAATAAATCAACACATGCAACAACACAAAGGTCTATGGCTAGTTTATGCACATCATACACATTTATATACTCAAATTTATATAAAACAGCACTTTGTTTTTCTAAGACAACTCCTATGACTAAAAAGATGCATGTAAACTTTTAGTCATAAAATAACAATTATAAACATTTTAAAAGATGTCACAAAAATATATACAATTTTTTCATTCTTGTACATAAACGGGCCTCGCCCCAATAATTATAATGGGTCCCACACAACGGACCTAGCCCAAACTATATAACGGGTCCCACCCAACAAGTCTCACCCAAACTACATAATGGGCCTCACCCAACATACATGCAAGAGTCACAATGATAGTCTAGCAACCTACACAGTATAGTGAGAAAAATCACATGGATCTAAAGATGGAAACCAATAAAACTTGAATCTTTGGAACATACCAAGGCCTGGAAGAGGAATGATGGTTGGTCTCTTCAGTTGCAAAGCTTCAAAACCAAGTCTTTCAAGAACACAACACCCAAAATCCATAAAAACTCAAGAACATGGATGAGAGCAAGGATGAGGAACTCAATCTATCAAAAGGGAGGATAGGGTTTGCTCTCAAGGAGCTTTTGATGAGATGCAGGCTGAAAAATGACCTAAAACACGGAACAATGCCTTTAAATACGTAGAAACCCAAATTTTATAGTCTTGGGATACGCAACTCACCACGTCGTGGTAACCTTCTCACCATGATGTGGTGACGGGGTTTCACATATTTCATTTCAGCTTCAAACAATCGTAACTTCTCTGTTCCAAACCTGTTTTCAGTGATCTTTATATGCACGTGAATGTATTACCAAGCCCCACAGTTCTTTCTAATTATTCTTGACTTAAAGCATACCGAGCATAATTCATTAACACATGCAAAGAGTTCAAATTATCATTTTTTTCCATTCTACCATTTGGTTCCAAAGCACAATTCAATGACTTAAATCACTTAACCAACATTATCAACATGTAATAAGGTCTATACTTTTTTATTCTCTTGAAGCCCAAAACCTTTACTCGATCAAATTACGGTCTGATATCCCGAAATTAGAAACATCACGAAACTGTATGTTATATATATATATATATATATATATATATATATATATATAAATTGGTGTAGATAGACTTAGAGGGTAATGTTTGTACAAAGTTCATGTTCTTGTAACACTAGAGCCTTTATTTGTACGTTTTGTAATCTCAATCAATCGAAAAGCTAATTTTTTTTGTCTTATTTTTAATCATTTTTATTCAGTATTTCATTTTTTCATTTATGTCGTTGTTATCAATTATAATTAGAATAAAGGATCAACGTTGTTTGTGTGTGTGGAGGACGATTTACCCTCTTGCATGGTAAGTATCTTAGGGGGGAGGGAGTCATTCCCTCCTAACCCACTCAAGCCACTGTCATATCAATTTTTCTCTTTCATTTTTCTTCAATTTTCCCAACTCACAACACACGGAAACCCTATCTTTTTCAACCTACTCAACCCATTCAATTAAAAAATACAAAACAATCAAGGTAAAAAATCTTAATTAGCAATAGAGTTACCGTCGGTACCACTCCCTCTTGAGCGGGTTGTTTAATTGGTTTCACTAACCGACTTCATCCTCTCTCTCTACTTTCTCTCTCTCTCTCATTTTCTCTTGTACCATGTGTTTTAAAACTTGTATCTTATTTGTTTCGTATTTTTTTAATTGAGTGGGTTGAGAAACATATGATTTCCGTATGTTGTGGGTTGGGAAAGATGAAGAAAAAGAAGAGACAAAAATTGATGTGACGGTGGGTTGGAAGGGAATGGCTCCCTCCTCCCTTAAGCATGAGAAACAATATGCTTTTCGGTTTTCATTTAATTACAAATCATTAAGATATCCAACTAAAATCCATTAGAAAGGATACGATACACATATTCTTATTTGCAAGTGAAATCCAATGGAAAGGATATGATAGACATATTATTATTTGCAAGTGACAATCTTACTAATGATATCTTAATGGAATCCCAAAGAATTTTAAATCATTTAGTATACAGTTCAAATCAACAGAGGAAGAGGTTTTGTGTTTATGCCAATGTTAACCTTTTACTGAATCTAAATCCCATAATATGGATTCGATTCACTGAGATTACAACCTTCTATCAACAATGTGTTAGGATATTTGTAATGATAACATGTATTATTTGTTATTAAACTATATTTTTTACATAAGCTCGATTGATATTATTATTACACTAGGTTATAACTCGTGTACTACACGACAGACAAAATAAAATATCATAGATTATAAAAATAGTAATCATTAATTAACTATAACATGGTTTCAAAAAATCTGCAATATTCTTTTACTAAAGATTATTTTATACAACATTAGCTCTAAAATGAAGAATGCGTAGGCAAAAAATAATTAGATTGCAACTTGACATTTTAGTGAGAATTCCAATTATCATCTATCAAATAACAAATAATAACTTGTTAGTTACAAAAGCATGTAATACATGGGTTGACATGATTGTAATCATTTAAATACATAAACAGAGAAACAAAAATGGTGCTATAATGTAGGAGATAGTTACATAAATGGTCCCTGTGACTTTTAATCATTTAATTTTGCAAGATAACCCAAAAATAGCAATGCACTTAGAAAGTACATTACTATAATTGATAGGAATTTTCAATGACTTTTAATCCTTTATTTTAGGAGTTTTAAAAGTATATATTTAAGTGACTTTTTATCCTTTCTACACTACAATAACAATGTACTTTGAAAGAACATTGCTATAATTTACTGGTACAATTACTGTTAATATTTTGTTGAAAAAAAATTGAAGAACTTAATAAAATATAATTGATAAATTGCAAAAATATCTTATGTTAGTTTCTTTTGACTTAGGAGTTTAAAAAATCATACCTTAAATGATTTTTAATCCTTTCTACCCAAACTTTGCAACATTTCCAACAACCCAGTTCAAAAAATTAAAAATACAAAACAAACGATCCATTTTCACCGTGCAAATGGTTAACCCAAACATTCCTATTTAGGATGCCTCTGATCTTCTTTGCTCTAAAAAACCCCTCATCCCAATTTCATAAACTTCCATCACCACGCTTAATTTTGAACAATAAGTACTGGTTTTTAGTGTTGAACAACAATAATTCAACCTAAAAACAAAAAGAAAAAAAAACCAAGAATTGACATATTGAAAGCTTCAGAGATGGATCAAGATTAAAGCCTCGTATTGTTTCTTTCAAAGTTTAAAACCCCTTAATTCATTTCAATCCTAATTCAGCCACTTTCCAGCCCTTCTTCTCTATGTTGATCAATGAATCCACAATGAATAGAACCAAAAAATGATCAAGAAATGTAAACTTGTATACGTAGATGATCAGACCTAAGAAAGTATGTATTTTAGTTCAACAAATATATTTATACTATAACTCACTCGTCCATCCTACAAACCAAATATCGACCCATAAGAAAGTTTGAAAACGAAAAGTTGAATAATAAGTCAAGTGGGGTGGGTATCTGTCTTTTTTTAATTCATGTTCTTCATAGAAACCACTAAAATCATAAGATTATAAACATAAATTTATAGTTTAAACTTTATTGCGAGCATAGCTTCAGAACCAGGCAATAATACATTTGACAAAATTACCCTTAGTTGATATATTTGAAGTCTAACCCACTAATAACCTCTTCAAACCAGGGAATAATTCATTTGACAAAATTGCCCATAGATGCTTTATTTGGAGAGAAACCACACAACTGAAAAAAATGATTTTCAATTATCCATGAATCACCTTGTCTAAGATTTGTCTGCATAATCCAAACATACAAATGAACAAAAACTCAATCAAGAGGCCCCAAATTAAACTTAAATTATCTGATTAACAAAAATTAACAAATTAAATTTGCTTTTTAACAAACATAATAAAATATTGACTACTAACAACTAACAATTAAGAATTAACAATAACCAAATAATTTTCAACAAATCCCAATTTACAATTAACGATCACCCAACTAACAAACAATATGAATCAACAAATAACAATCACTGCTAAAAATATAGAGAAAAAAAAATATAGAGTAAGTTGCATATGTAGTTTCCAACAAAAGATGATGAAGACTTTTCTAGATCCAAATCAAGAAGATTGGCAAAATAGTCAAAATTGATGTGACCAAACAAAAATAGCAGCATAAATATGAGCTTTTTCCTTTTGCTAGTAGACCATCACACACTTTCAAGGTGTTGAATAAAAAAATAACATGAAA